>NW_020955278.1:76152-78565 GCF_003031625.1 Empidonax traillii
AATTGCTAAAAATATTGCCAGCGCAAATTAAGATATGATCTTACAGGAGATACATTCCCAAGAGATCCTGTGTGAGTACAGCAGATCAGAGCTCAGATCACTCTGAAAGAAGTATACTTGATGAAAGTGTGTCAGCTAATCTGCACTCAGCTTGTTTGCCATTTACAATTAAGAAGGGTTTTTTATTATCTTTTTTTAGTGTCAATGCCTTAGCCATGGACAATTGCTGACTTAATCAGCACATTTTCACAGTGTCATGATTTGAGCTGTTGGAGGAGGCTTAGTACAAAAAACAAAATTAATGCAAATAATTTCACATATAGATAAACAGATGGAAAACACTTCTTTTGAATAAAGCTTCACAGAACTTAATTCTTAGATCCCTGACCACAACCACTTATTTGGCATTTGCAACAACCCCTGCAAGACCTGCCAGTGTGACAATGTGGTTGTATGTGCTGGTGGTGAATTTGGAACTGGCAGTTTGGCTCTGCTACTGGGAGTGCCACTGACGCCTCTGACCAGTTATTTACCTTGCCAGTGAAGAGAATGATGCCAGCCAGGGCTGAAACACAGAGAGAGGGAGACAAAGCAGTTTTCTGAGTTTTGACTTCACTGTAAAGATTGGTTTATTTTATGTGGCTGATAAGCCAAAGTGAGCCAAAATTGAAAGATCTGACAAACTTGAATGAGTAGCAGGAGAAGAAGTCTTCCTCTGTCCCCCAAATACATGTGCACACACATATTAATTCTGGTTCTGGTTGATGGAAATATTCCTTCAGTTTCTCTTTCTCCCTGCTTATTTATCTGTGAAAAATTCAGAAACTGAATATAAATCAGGTTTTGACTTTTTCTATAATTGTGCTTTTCAAAGGAGATAATTAAATTTCTGCCTCTTTGGGAAAAGGTCAGCAAGTTGGGGTAACAAATATTCGTATCTCTAGGGCATTTGCCCTTATTAGCCATGAATCACTGTTTCATAAGCTTGGAGCCTTGGCTAGAATCCATCTAGCCTAAAATACTTTGAAAACCAATGAATTAACTGAGATCCACTTTAATAGTTCAACTTTATTACTAATTAACCTGTATGTGCCCCTGTTTGTTATGCTGTAATTCAGAAACTAACACTATTGCTATTGTCTAGACATATATTAAATGTGTGGTGCTACCTCTCCCATTAGTTTCGGAATTTGTTGCTATGCTGATCACTTGTTCTGCACACAAGCTAAGGCTGCAGACAGTCTAAAGAGGTTAGTGAAGAAGCCTTTGAAAGGCTGATGGTTGACTTGATCTTGACCTCCAACTCAACTGACTCAAATTAAGGATACAGCCTGCCTTTGATTCATGCTGGAGAGTTTAGTCACAAGCTGACAGAGCAACTGGAGGAGAACACAAGGTTGGTTGGTTGTTTTTTTTTTTTTTTAATTTCTTGTGATCTGAACTCATAATTACAGTTTCTACTCAGATTTTCAACTGCAGTTTTAGACTGAAGTACCATGACCAATTTCTACTTTCTTATTGCTTGGACTAGATCCATAAAACCTCTCCAGGCCCTCTGACATCTGCTGTGGTGGAGCTTGAGCTGGCATCACGTTTAGAGTTGCATATCCATGGCATTGCAAAAGAGCTGGCATTAAAGCACCCTCTGGGCAGTGGGGCCTGGAGCCTGGAGCAGTGCTGTGTCTGGGATTCCAGAGCATCCTGCTGGCCCAACCTGAAACATGGTGACACAGGCATGGCTTTGTATGTATCTCTATCAGCTTGCCTTTGCTCATCTTAAGTGCTTAGACCTATCTCTACCTGACATAAATTTTAGATAAAGTGACCCCAACTCAGCAGCATCCTTTGCAGCAGAAGCTCACTAAGTGTCTTGGGTTTCTACTAAGAATTTAAGTATCTGACTACCATGAGACCATGCTTAGCCTAATTTAAAGACCACTGAAACTGAAATACAGAGCAGTTCTCACTTCTCTCACTTGTTGAGACTCATCCTTAGGAGATATTTTTATATTGTGTTTGTCCAAAGCAAAGTAAAAAAGAAATATCCTCCTATTCTTACCATCAGTTCCTCTGTGGATTAGCCAACTAGCATATAATTCCGCTGTTTAGAGGTTAAGATGTTTAAATATTTCCCTTCTTCTTGGTGGTCTTCTGGACATTTTTAATTCATTACTCCATACTTCAAACCTTGGTCTTTATGATACTGTTCAGTCTTTATCCTTCCTGTTGAAACAGTTCCATGCAGTGTGGACCAGAGAGGGAGGCCTGTGAACACACTTCCTCTGCCTTGTGATAAGAGTGTTTGCCTAAGAAGTCTAGGTTTCTTTTGAAATACCAGTAAAAGTGTAAGCATTTAAAGTTTAAGAATGCATTGTAGCAGGGAGAGTAAGAGAGAGTACTTTTTCTTTTTCTT
>NW_020955278.1:78586-81115 GCF_003031625.1 Empidonax traillii
AATTGCTAAAAATATTGCCAGCGCAAATTAAGATATGATCTTACAGGAGATACATTCCCAAGAGATCCTGTGTGAGTACAGCAGATCAGAGCTCAGATCACTCTGAAAGAAGTATACTTGATGAAAGTGTGTCAGCTAATCTGCACTCAGCTTGTTTGCCATTTACAATTAAGAAGGGTTTTTTATTATTTTTTTTTAGTGCCAATGCCTTAGCCATGGACAATTGCTGACTTAATCAGCACATTTTCACAGTGTCATGATTTGAGCTGTTGGAGGAGGCTTAGTACAAAAAACAAAATTAATGCAGATAATTTCACATATAGATAAACAGATGGAAAACACTTCTTTTGAATAAAGCTTCACAGAACTTAATTCTTAGATCTCTGACCACAACCACTTATTTGGCATTTGCAACAACCCCTGCAAGACCTGCCAGTGTGACAATGTGGTTGTATGTGCTGGTGGTGAATTTGGAACTGGCAGCTTGGCTCTGCTACTGGGAGTGCCACTGATGCCTCTGACCAGTTATTTACCTTGCCAGTGAAGAGAATGATGCCAGCCAGGGCTGAAACACAGAGAGAGGGAGACAAAGCAGTTTTCTGACTTTTGACTTCACTGTAAAGATTGGTTTATTTTATGTGGCTGATAAGCCAAAGTGAGCCAAAATTGAAAGATCTGACAAACTTGAATGAGTAGCAGGAGAAGAAGTCTTCCTCTGTCCCCCAAATACATGTGCACACACATATTAATTCTGGTTCTGGTTGATGGAAATGTTCCTTCAGTTTCTCTTTCTCCCTGCTTATTTATCTGTGAAAAATTCAGAAAATGAATATAAATCAGGTTTTGACTTTTTCTATAATTGTGCTTTTCAAAGGAGATAATTAAATTTCTGCCTCTTTGGGAAAAGGTCAGCAAGTTGGGGTAACAAATATTCGTATCTCTAGGGCATTTGCCCTTATTAGCCATGAATCACTGTTTCATAAGCTTGGAGCCTTGGCTAGAATCCATCTAGCCTAAAATACTTTGAAAACCAATGAATTAACTGAGATCCACTTTAATAGTTCAACTTTATTACTAATTAACCTGTATGTGCCCCTGTTTGTTATGCTGTAATTCAGAAACTAACACTATTGCTATTGTCTAGACATATATTAAATGTGTGGTGCTACCTCTCCCATTAGTTTAGGAATTTGTTGCTATGCTGATCACTTGTTCTGCACACAAGCTAAGGCTGCAGACAGTCTAAAGAGGTTAGTGAAGAAGCCTTTGAAAGGCTGATGGCTGACTTGATCTTGACCTCCAACTCAACTGACTCAAATCAAGGATACAGCCTACCTTTGATTCATGCTGGAGAGTTTAGTCACAAGCTGACAGAGCAACTGGAGGAGAACACAAGGTTGGTTGGTTGTTTTTTTTTTTTTTTTTTTTAATTTCTTGTGATCTGAACTCATAATTACAGTTTCTACTCAGATTTTCAACTGCAGTTTCAGACTGAAGTATCATGACCAATTTCTACTTTCTTATTGCTTGGACTAGATCCATAAAACCTCTCCAGGCCCTCTGACATCTGCTGTGGTGGAGCTTGAGCTGGCATCACGTTTAGAGTTGCATATCCATGGCATTGCAAAAGAGCTGGCATTAAAGCACCCTCTGGGCAGTGGGGCCTGGAGCCTGGAGCAGTGCTGTGTCTGGGAGTCCAGAGCATCTTGCTGGCCCAACCTGAAACATGGTGACACAGGCATGGCTTTGTATGTATCTCTATCAGCTTGCCTTTGCTCCTCTTAAGTGCTTAGACCTATCTCTACCTGACATAAATTTTAGATAAAGTGACCCCAACTCAGCAACATCCTTTGCAGCAGAAGCTCACTAACTGTCTTGGGTTTCTACTAAGAATGTAAATATCTGACTCCCATGAGACCATGCTTAGCCTAATTTAAAGACCACTGAAACTGAAATACAGAGCAGTTCTCACTTCTCTCACTTGCTGAGACTCATCCTTAGGAGATAATTTTTATATTGTGTTTGCCCAAAGCAAAGTAAAAAAGAAATATTCTCCTATTCTTACCATCAGTTCCTCTGTGGATTAGCCAACTAGCATATAATTCCACTGTTTAGAGGTTAAGATGTTTAAATATTTCCCTTCTTCTTGGTGGTCTTCTGGACATTTTTAATTCATTACTCCATACTTCAAACCTTGGTCTTCATGATACTGTTCAGTCTTTATCCATCCTGTTGAAACAGTTCCATGCAGTGTGGACCAGAGAGGGAGGCCTGTGAACACACTTCCTCTGCCTTGTTATAAGAGTGTTTGCCTAAGAAGTCTAGGTTTCTTTTGAAATGCCAGTAAAAGTGTAAGCATTTAAAGTTTAAGAATGCATTGTAGCAGGGAGAGTAAGAGAGAGTACTTTTTCTTTTTCTTTCTTTTTTTTCTTTTCTTTTTTTTTTTTTTTTTTAGGTAGGTACTCTAAGAGCTAAATTATTTGGTCATGTTTCTGTTCAGGTGCTTGTTCACCTTCTCTTTCTGGTCTA
>NW_020955278.1:81131-99049 GCF_003031625.1 Empidonax traillii
TTTTTTTTTTTTTTTTTTTTTTTTTTTTTTTTTTTTTTTTTTTTTTTTTTAGGTAGGTACTCTAAGAGCTAAATTATTTGGTCATGTTTCTGTTCAGGTGCTTGTTCACCTTCTCTTTCTGGTCTACTGAATATGGAATGATAATATTATATTTCACATTAAAGTGGAACAATCACAATAAGAGGGCATGGGAGCGTCTGCTTTCACATAAGCCTGTAGTTTACTGACTCAAACCTTCACCTGGAAGGTGAGAGAAGTGGGTTCATAGCCTTTTAGAGAAAGGAATTGAAGATGGGAGCATTAAACTTACATGTGTGAGAGCTCTTTTATGCAGGATTTCTTTATTAAATGTGACAGTAACACATAGTTCATACAAAGAACCAAAAATTTTGGTAATAAAAGTGTGAGTGTGCCTAGTCATGCAAAGGGAAACAGATGTTAGCAATACATTAAATTACAACTCCAGCACAGGCATACTCTGTCTTTTTTGAATTTGCCATCTATCTTCAGACCACATAAAGCTAAAACTTTCTCGTAGTAATTTAGTATTTTTTCAAGTTCTGCCAAAGATGTGACAGACTGTGTTGAGTCTCCGAAAACAGGTAAGTGTGACTTTATCCAAACACTTAAAATGATCTTTTAATGTATTCCATTAACTGTGCCATAGGACTTGCCTAAAAGGATGTAGGTCTACTCAGGGGGAGCAGAAGACACAGTGAGGTATATTTAGGAGAAAATTTTGTATGTGTAATTTCATAGGGAAAAAGCTTACAGTGACTGGTTTAGAGCAGACCAACAGAAAACAAAAGTTGGTGCAAACCAACAGGTTTCTGGAGCATGATGTCCAGAAACAATTGCTTCAAAGAACAGAGCAAGAAAACCTGCAGAAAGAAGCTGTATAGGAAAAAGTTTAGTCATCTTTTCTAACCGTGCCAGTAATTTCCCTATTTCAATTCAATTTCATTTTACACATGAAGGCTGTGCCTTCTCTAAGGGGGAACGGTGAAAAGAAGTGCTTGATGTATGCTCTATACAATTTACTCTTTTGTTTGTTTTTATTACTTCTCCTGTATTCTTTTCTCTGCTCAGAGATTAATGGTCTCCAGCCATTTTTCCTAGAAGGAGGAAAAAAAAAAAAAGGGATTTTTCAATTTAAAGAAGCAAACAAAACCAAATTTTCCTCTGTGAAGACAGCATTGAAAATATACATAACTGATGCCAAGGAAAAAGAGTCAACAAATAATAATCTTGGCTACACTTCTATGACTGCTAAGCCTTCAGCATACACAAGCATCTATGTGCATATTTATTTATGTACTTTTAAAGACATTTGTGGGTTTCTTTTGATTCTGTTGGAGTATTTTTTTAATTAGAATATAACCTGGAGGTTTTTGATAACTCCAGAAAAACTTTCTACATTTGAATATTGCATAGTAAAGTACAATAGAATGAGGAAATTTTTCCCACTGGAAGAAACTCTTGCTATACAGGGGAAAAAGGAAGGATCAGAAAAGAGTTTTTTCTCTTTTAAGACATCCCTAACAATGCATAATTGTCTTTCAGTGGTGCTAATTTAATATTTAGAGTGCTCTGATATCCAGCTATGTGTTGCTTTCATTTGAAGGTGTAGCAATTCACTGAACTTCATTAGTCATTTCCCTCACATTCACTTGTGACTGGACTTTCTATTACACTGCTGGAAAAAAAGGCAAATAATGCCACAGGTTTCTGGTGGATTTAAGGAGAGGAAGAAAGTAAAGACAATAGTCCACCAGAGTTTGAAAGAGCCCCTTTCATTTATTCCCATGGGCTTTGTATGTTTGTAGACCAAGGCAGACTCAGAAATGTGTTATGTTTTAAGTTAATGATCTGTTAGAAGAAAAGAAGAATAAACATCAACAGTCATAAATCCAAATATTTTTCCCTACTATTTTAATGTTTCTTTCTTATTTAAAGAAGAATACATTCTTTTGGCGTTTAGGTGCTGGGAACAATTCTGTAACAGTAACGTTTTTCAACCAAAATTTTTACATAATATTTTCTTTTAAAGATTTACATATATAATTTAGGTTTGACTTTTATAACTTCCTCTGTCCACCAAGCCCTGTTCCTATCAACACTAGAGGTGTTAAATCACTTCGTATGGTAAAAGCTATCATTTTCCATTTTGACTTTTCAAGTAACCCTCTGACTGTTACCTTGATGAAATTATGGAATCCAGGATATTTTTCCAAGCCCACGTCTGCTTTTTGGATTATCCTTCAGGGCTCCATTGTGCTAAAGTAACCAGTGTTCTCTAACGACTTTCTGTGATACCTCTGGGGAAATGAAATGGCTTTTTCATGTCTGAGCATTCAAAGTACCAGTTCCTTGTCCTATTGCCCTTACTGTGGGACAGAGCCTCGACAATGCCTGTCAAAGCATCCCTGTCTGTGGTACCAGAAATGGCAGTGTAAAAGCTGTCAGATTTTTGATCCTGTTGGCTATGAGCATTTATATTATCTTGTGGGGGTGTATATTTTTTCAGTGTATCCTTCATCTTAATGGAGTGTGATAGCTTATGAAAACCAGCTTGACGTTCATTACCGCACAGATTTTTTTTTTTTCCCTTTGTCTACCAATATTATCTTTGTGACAGCAGCAGAAACTGTTTATACAAGAAAATTACTGGAAAATATTCATCTTTTTTTAGGTACTTAGTAAGTCCTCTTGTTCACTGGAAGCAATAATATCAGGCATGCCCCTGTAAGTATTCATACTCCTGCCATCTTGTAACAGGCCAGCAACCTAAAAATTGTTTTGTCTGCATAATTCCATCATTTGCCTTACATGTGGTACAGGGCTGAAGTTACCCAAAAGCTTAGGCGCTGAAATGTTCATCAACATGGCCTCAGTAATGAGTAGTTTTGTTAACATAGGGGAATTCACAGTTCTGTTCCTGGGCTGCCTGTACAGTCCTGAAATGTGCATGTTGCAAATCAGGCATCAAAGCTTACGACTCACATCAGAAATCTGAATAAGTTTGCAGGTGGGAAGTGCAGCAGAGAAGGTTATGTTCTGTACTTCCTCCTCTGGAGTTTTGGAGCTTCACTGCAGGATTGGGACTCTGTGACCCATCAGCTGGAAGTAGGTGTCAAAATTCAGCCCCTCCTGAAAAAACACAGATGAGGAGACGGCTTTCCCTGTCAGTCTAACAATAAACACATTCATTCTGAATGCGGGGAATACAGAAAACTTCATGCCCACTGAAACAATTTCAGCTGGGGAACTGCCTCACATGCAATCTCCTGAGCCAACCCACACCAAAACAGAACTTGTAAAATCTGACAGCATTGTAGCTCGAGGTTGCCCAGCACGTTCAGGAGGAGGCCCTGTGAGAGGCTGCAATCCAGACAGAGAAATTCCATATTTGTGGTCCCTGGAAGGCCTTTACTGATCAGTGTTTTAAAATTTGGGTTACCACTTAATCCAAAGTTTATGAGTGTTCAGAGAAGAGGGCAGTGTGTTGCAGCCCATCTGAAGGAGAAAGAGCATTTAGAAGGCAGTTCCATCATTCCCTGCCACACCTCAACAAACCTTGTTACAGTGGGATGCAGGCAGCCAATGCAGTTTTGCTCTTGGTCACTTTTGGACTAGCAATACTTCAGGAATAGGTGTTAAGAATTTTTGGAATCCCAGCTCTGAGCTTGGTAATTTTCCTGGGGTTTTGCCCCCAAAACAGTGTTTTGGATTTAGACTTTAGTGAACAGCAGAAGTGAACAATAGACCCACTGAATCAAGAGAGGTGAGTCTGTACTTAGGGGAATAATTTCTTGACTTTGTCATTGCATTCTGAGTATCAGGGAAACCAAATCAGTATTTTTAAATTGATTTTTCACAAGCCAAGGAATAGACTCAGAATCTGCTACTCCAAATCTCGTCCCCTGTGGTACCTTCCTTAGACATTCTAATTAATATTCCTAAATGCTTAAAGGAAAGAAATCATGTCCTTTTAAGGTAAATAAATATATACAGTATGAGAATTTCCAATTGTCTCCATTTTGAGCAAGCAGAAGGTGCACTGTAGTGTTTTATTTTGTTATTTACAGAACAGCTAGCTTGTACTACGGTATCTCTTCATCCCCAGAATTTCTCTTCCAAGATTATGTATAGGCTCTGTCTTACTAGTAATATTTTAATTCATCACCACATATTTAGCAAACTCCTTCTTTTATCACTTGATGACAGAAGGGATTTTTTTCCTCTGACATTTATTGCTTTTTAAACTGTATTTCTGGTTGGGTGCCAGATTTCTCCCAAAAAATTGTAAATAAATGTGGGTAATACAGATTTGGATTTATGAAGCATAATGGCTGGATGCTTTAGCTGTGAAGAGATGTTTTATCATACTGTCCACCATTATGTGGGGAAACTTTTAAGAGTTGCTTTCCTGCTTTATTTTACTACATTCCTTAAAGGTTTTAAACCAAGTTCCTTTGAGACTTGAACACAATTATGGTAACCAATCTGACATACACACAATGTGAATAAAATACTCAATTATATACAGGCATTTTAACACTGATACATTCTACACACATAAAATAAAGGCACCTTGAAATAAAACTCTTATCTCCCTCACCTCACTTATCTCCTAATTACGTATAAACTCACACAATAAAAAAAAAAAAATTCCTTTATGTATATCATTAAGGAAAATAAAAGAAAGGCTTATTATCTTTTTGCATGCTTATCTGTGAGACTCAGTAGTGTTCCTATCTGTAAGAATATATACTCTCTCTATGCTTATGTTCATACATGGTTCATATATACAAATATATCTCCCTTCAGACTCTTAATGATTAAAACACTGGCTGGGGAACTGCTCCTGTATTCACACTTTCTGGAATCAGAAATTCTTTAGGTGGAAAGCCCCCATTTCTTCCTCTGTGAGCGCTGCTTTATGAGACCATGAAATCAATCCTGCCACCATCCTGGCTAAATTTGGATTCAAAATGAAAAATTGCCTCTCCTCTAATATCCTTATTCTCTTTCAATCATTATTTCACAACTTGAATCATTTATTTTTTTTGTATGGTAGATTAAATGTGCTGGTAACAAACTCTGAAAATGTGGTGGCTAAGCAAAACCATCACTCCTTTGCATCACATTCCTTACTTTTATTTTGCATGATGATGCATTGTGTGATTTACCTTGAAGAACCTGAACGAACTTCAGTCCTGAAAAGAAAACAGGTGCCTGGGGAAAAAAAAAAAAAAAAAAAGGATATTTATAATCAGTAGAAAATAAATCTCCCCCAGCATGGGTAACATTCACCTCCCTCTCATTATGGGTGGTTAGTTAACCTCTGAACTGATGGGCTGGAATTGAAGATGAATACTATCAACTTGGGCTGTGGTGGGTTCTGATGCAACCAGTACAGGGATCTGGATTTCCCCCCCTCCTGCCCCAGGGAAGAATAAAGGACTGCTTGTGATCTCCACTGTAGTAACAGGGGCTGGCATCACTTTTCATACAGTTAGAGGCCTTAGGTAGAAATGCAGGCAGCAGATTCCTGGTCTGCTTTCCATTCTGATATTTAATGATTTTTCAGTGGATCCAAATGTTGCATAAGACTTCCAAGGAGAAAAATGACCCAGATCAGAGAGATACCATCCAGGGACATTTCCCAAGTGCTTGTTTCGTGGGGATGGGAAAGGAAGCAGATGTTTTCCATCAACAACTAATGCTGAAGAGCTACTATTACTCCCTCCCTAACCACAAGCTCTGTGCCATAATCATCTACTCCCTTCTTCTGCTTCTACAGATGTAACAGCAGCATGTAATAATTCAAATTCTGTCGTGTTGACACAGCTTGCTTCAGCTCTACAGAAAGCAAGTTGCTCATTCACTGAATCTGTGGACACATCAGCACTTTGCAGAGAGTCTAAAAGGAGTTGCTGCTTTCTTGATGGCAATTGCCTGCTGTCATGTGATCCTCCTGGAAACCTGTGGCAGCGCACTGAAACAGCCATGCACAGTAAATTTCTGTCAGTGTGACGTGATTATTTTTGTTAGACAGAAGCACAAATTTCCCCCAAAACATTCCCTTCAATATCGCATTAAAAAAAAAGAAATTTTTTTTTCTATTAATTCAGGAAGCTGATTTCAAAAACTGCTTCTTTGTTTGTGTTGAATAATTATGCTAGTTTGAATTTAGACTCGTATCACTGATGGGGAATTATCTGTGATACACACCTGGCTTTGCAGAGAGGCAGAATAACAGGCATTCTGGTGTAGCACTGAGTAAATATGAGGCCCAGTGGATAACACTGGACTTAAAATACATGCATGTGTGCAAGAAACTTCCATAGAGAATATTATAGACCAAAAGGAGGGGGGGGAAATAAATGGCAATAGTATAATGAAAGGGGAATGATTTCTAACCTCTTGAACCACAAAAGGTTAGCTGAGGGACTAAACCACTTATTTTTTTATATAAACACAGTCAAGATGTCTATTCTATGAGGATGAACACTTTAATATTCTGTTTGGACAATTTAGGTAATATAATAGCTATAATATATTTCATCTTTTAGCACACAGTTGTAGATGTACCAAACTGGAAAGCAAAATACTAACACCTCTCCCTTTGCAACCTCACAGAGACATGCTGATTTTACACAATCATGAAATCACAGAATCATAGAACAGTCCAGGTTGGGAGGGACCTTGAAAGATCCTCTTGTTCAACCTTTCACAGGAAAGGTCAGATTATCTAACACCCTGTCCAATTGAAGACCTTGAAAACCTCCAGGGATAGGTAGTCCACCACATCCCTGAGGACAGTCTTCCAGTGATTGATCCTTCTGACTAAAAAATTCTCCCTTTTTTCTTCTAGCAAAAGCCTGCATGGATACAGATGTGGTTCAGACTCTGCTGAAGATCAGTGAGCCAAAGCTCACCCTAAATTCATAGTAATCCTTGTCCTCAGTGTAGGCAAGTCAGAACAATCGTCAGGACACTTATATAGAACTTTATAGAATATAGAATTCCTTCCATATTAAGAGTTCTGAAAAACACTGAGCTCAGTATGAAGGTTGCTTGAACTATGAAGAATGTGAAACTGCAGAATGTCATGTAGGCTCTTCACAAAAATGAAAGATCCTGTTCGCTGCAACTCCACTGTGTGTCTTGGATACCAATCCCAAAGAATATGATCACCCCGAAGGATGATTAGTAATTTTACACATTTAGTATGAATCTAAAAACCTGCATCTCATGAAAAGGTGAAGAAAAGGATGAGATGAAAAGAAAAATGGGAGGGGAAGTTTTACCACAGACAAAAGAGAAAGGATATGTAGATGCTCCCTGAAGCAAAGCAGGTGGGGTGAAGAAGGCTACATCACCAGCTTCCCACATTCATTTCAGACGTCAGTTTGAAAAGGTAGGAGTCAGGTGTGGGGGACTTTTTTCCCTCCTAAGAACTCTTAGGAGACAGCAAGGAAAGGTGACTGATGATGGGGTTTGGGGATTCTTTTGCAATATTTTTATTTTTTTTAACATTTTCCCCCTAGATTTAACCATTTTCTTTGTCACAATAAATCTTCTTACTGGGTTGCAGCTTTATTCATGGGTCACAGATTTAATATGTTCCTTTTTCTTGGGGATAAAATTCCACTGATGTTTTGTCGGGAACCTTGGTAGGAGCACTGCCAGTAGAGGAAACTTCCCTCAAAACTCTGAAAGTTTGGGGACCTACAGGATCAAATGCCAAGACTCAGAATAAATTCTACCCAAGCATGCACAACCCAGTACCTTCCTTGCAAAAGATGGGAAAGAGGAGGCAGCCTCTACGATGAATATTCCTAAATTGTTCCAGCTGATCGGTGCAAATTTTCTTTGGTGAAAAGATACGACAAGTGACAAGAGGGAGTGGAATGTTGCTTTGTTATTCTGATTTTTCACCGGCAAACGCAGATCAGCAGTATGTGTGAAAGGAACCTCAGAGTCTGCGAAACAGGAGAGAGCTCAAGATATGATGTATAGACTTTTTTTTTCCTGCTTCATGGGGCTGCTGGGATATGAACATGCCATTTTGGGGAGAAGCTAATTGCCTGTTCAGCAACTAAAAGCAAGATACCTTTGTTCAGTGAGTTACAATTCCCTGAAGTACACTGCAGTAGCAAAGCAGTAATTACAATGCAGCATGTCTTAAAAGTGCACCATTATGCATTTCATGAAGAAAAGGGTAACTTAGGCATTGCTGTTCACTGGTTAAAGCAAAAGATTTAAAACATCTTGAGCATGATCATGTATGTTTTATGAATATAAATTTGTGATCACGCAAATTTCTAATGTTAAAACTGTGCTTGAAATCATTTTTAGACTGTCAACAGACCAGGTTATGAGCTATTTTGTGCTGTTGGCAAAAGTTCAATAATCTAAAACACATTTTTAATTTTATCCTCTTTTTTTTCTCCTCTTTTTTTTTTTTTTTCAGTCTCCAGCAAAGAGATGTTGTCTCACCAGAATGGAATGACTTCTGGATAAGGTAGCCAGTGTAAATTAAAGTGGGGTCTTTGGCTGAAGAACTGCAATGAATGTTCAGAAAAGGATGGGGAAAAAGAGAAATGTGAGCAGACAAAGGAAATCAGGCAGAAAATACAAGAGAATAGGGATTTAATATATTTTTGATATCCAAAACAGAGTGAACATGGTTGCAGAATTCTGGAAAACATAAACACCTTAGAGAATTAAGGCTACCTCACAAATGGGAATAGGTAATTTCTTGGGTATTATTTATAAATCAGATTTTAATTAAAAGGTTAGGGAAAGATGGATATATATTTTAATAACTAGCTCATTCTTACATGCTAATAATCACTTATTGATAACTGCAAGCATGATATAGTTATTTATTAATCACTAGCTTTTTATTAACCTTTGACAAATGGAACTCTCTATGTAGAATAAAAATGCAGAAAGAAGCTGGAAGGAAACAAGATATGAATTGGGATTTTGACAGAAATCAGTAAGGGAAAGTAACTTGCACAGCAATTATAATGTGCTGTGTTGCATTATAGGTTCCATACTCTCTCCTAATAAGTAGGTAATTTTCTCATGTCTCCACGGCACATATTTTGTGACTTTTTCATTAAAAAAGCCAACACAAACCCAATAATCTTTTGCCACATAATACATTATTAGAAGAATCATAAGGAGGAAGGATAAAGGAGCGAGTTTAATAAATGCTGCAAAGCATGCTACTGCTCCTGAATGTTTGTGTTGGATTTCTTATGATGTATGGGAAGCTGACACGTCCTGGGGGGGCTAGTTTACATTTTTTTTATGAAAGGTTACAGTACTCTCAAACTATAGTTTATTTAGTTTTACACTAGAGGTGCAAATATTTACTAAGGCTTTGACTCATTACATTTTGTGTAGCCCTTGCACTCCAAATCTGTGTGATTCACAGCATCCCGAAAAAAAAGAAATAATACCCCTAAATCACACTTGTCTGTGAAGAGAAAAATCTGTCAGCTCTTTCACTCCCAACTCTTCACCTTGTGACTGTGAAGGAAAAAAAAAAAAAAACCCAGAAAGAAAACTGGCTGCTCCTTGGAAATGAATTCACTGGAAAAATGTTCCTTTTTTAAGCACCGCTTGGCTGGGATGGCTCGACAAATACAGATCTCAGAAGAGTCAAGATTATCATAGTTTTTAGGTCACCTAGCCCCTTATTTTGAAAATAAATCTGTATCACTTCCTTTGTTATGCTTTTGATTTTTTATTTGTTTGGGGAGGTTGTTTATTTTCTTCATTGTTTTTGAAAATCATCTATTGGAATTTAGTTTAATGCAAAAAACAAAAAGGTACATCAGATCAGCAGTGGGATATATATCCAGATTATATATCCAGTATCAAGATGCTGTATATGTAGTTTGGATATCTTACATTGGCTAAGACTTTATTCCTAGAGATTCCTACAGAACATGCCCCAGCCAGCAGTTTCTTTCTGAGACAGACTCACTCGTTGCTGGAATTAAGAAGTACTGTATTCAGTAAAGGGCACCAGCATTTCAGTATTCCATGAACAATCAGAAGTCACTCTGACCACCAAAGGGCTTCTTGATCCCATCAGAATTACAGGATTTTTGCTCCCATTGCTCCTAATGACCTTTAATGTAGACCTTGCTAAGCTCATGAGAGGCACTCAAAGACTTCATGGGTCGTGCACAGGGCCCTGCACGTTTCCAGCGTGACATTTCTGTAAGGGAAACTGGCAGCTACAGATTTGGGGTGGCTTTTGCTTGTTGCCTTCCTGAACAGCTTTGTCTTGAATTCTCCCCAGCCCAGTTGCACGATTCCAAAAGGCATGAATTAAAATATAAATAGCTGATAACCTGGTGGTAAGTGCAACATTTTGAGAGAGATGAGTTCGAATTCGTTTATGCTAGGCAGATGTAAATCATGGCCCTCCATCCCTTACTGCATCCATCTTTTAAACAAGTGTGTCTGCCATCTCATTTTGTGATGAGCTTGACCCTGTCATAGTCTAAAAATATTTTCATGAGTCTCCCTCTAAATAAAAAACTACAGCCTTTGTGGAGTTCAAGTGGTCTCAAGGTTATTCAGTGTTAATCAGTTTTGTGGTTCTTAATTCTGTTTTCAAATTTGGCCCTAGTAGTCTTTCAATTCACTTTTGTGGCATTTGATTGATTTTGTTATTAACGTTACAAGTCATGGAATCAGATAGCAGTGTGTTGAACAGACATACCCCAACACAAGCCTACTGAAACATATATTGATTTGCATCAGTACTTTTAGTTTAGGAAAGTGTTTAAATTTTTGGGTTAAAATTGCTCTCTCTGTATATAACATTAAAAAAAATATTAAAAATATTTATGTAAATGCAATATATAAAAATGTGTATTTATTTTTCATTCTGCTAAATGACATCTATTTATAGATCTGCACTTTTACCTTATGCCTCCAGATAAAACTGTAAAGCCGCTTTTCCCAAGTACAAGAAAATCCATCTTGAAACTTTAATTAAAGAATAATCTATCAATGACAAATTACCAGAGGGTGGATATGTCACTCACAGTGTTGGCACGTCATTTCAAAGAACACAACTGAAATCACAGGAGAATAACAGATCTGGGTATTTGTTTGCACTTAACAGACAAGGGGAACATGACTGATATAAAGCAATTTCAAGATAGTTTCTATATTAAGAGATTAGTTGGAAATTCCTTCACTCTCTGAAAAAAAAAAGCAGCACTACAGCAAAAATGCATCTTCTATAAAGTCTGTAAAAATTCTAGTAAAGCAAGTAATCCTCGACATGTTTAAAACTACTAGTGGCTTTTTAATTGTGCTCGTGTTTGAGAAGCTCCTCATTGGATTAAATCCTGAGTTGCTTTTTATTTGGTTTCATGGAAACAGTTCTTGTAATCCTATTTCAACTCCTCTTTTGAAAGAGTAAGAGAAGAAGTATCCATGAGGATGTGAGAAGTAGGAGTTTCTTCTCCTCAGTTCTGTTCAAATAAATTAATTTGTGCCTGTGGCAACTGATCAGCTGCATGTGCATTTCCTTACATAGAACCATTTACTAAATAATGACTCCACGTAGAGATCCTGTGTAAGTGAGAGTTAGGCTAAAAACTATATTTCCTTTTTTCTGTAATGTAAAATGCACTGACAAGTATTGTACAAATGTTTGTTGCAATGTTTTTCACTCAGTTGATTAGTAAAAGCTCTTTATGAAACCCTAAGTGATTACAATTATTCAATTTCCCATGAAATTGAGATTTGTTGTCCACAAGTTATTATTATAAGGCCTGTATCAAGATAGATTTCAAATGGGAAGCATATGACCTCAGTATGAATAACTGTACTTTTAGCTTCTTCTGCTTAAGAAAAAGCACCAGCATAGTAAAAGTCACAGTGACTTTATTCCTTCTCCATAGAGTGTGGTTTTACCTTTATCTCATCCAGCAGAACCTTGTAAATCAGGTGGAACACTACTTACATCAGAATCATATGAAAATATCATATAATCTGAAAGCAACCTCATGCAGGAGGGACATATATCCTTTAGCTATAATCCTGTATGTTTTCTGGTCACCAATATTTATTTTTAACTTTCTCTTGGGTTTATTGACGTCTCTTTTTGATCGCCAGATACCAACTTTTTGCTTATTTTTGACCTCAAAACATGCCCAGCATGTTCTACCCTTACAAGTCTAAAATAAAAGCATAGAAATTCACATCTAAAGGTCAGAGTTCCAATTCTATATTTAAACTTACTTGGACTACATTTCTTTCAGGAACTACCTTGAAGTCTTAACCCAAAGGAATCCATTTAGTTTCTATCATGTCCTTTGGCTTGAGTGCAGTTGTATTATGTTTCCCTCAAAATCTATTCTGGTTTTCTAGACAAAGAGGATATTGGAAATAAAATCTGAAAGACAATAAATCTAATGAATTTAGCTTTCTTAATCTACAGCAGTGTTAATAAGGTTGTTGACTAGACTATTGTTGACCAGAACACCTCAGTCAAGGCTGTTAGTCTGGACATTGCTTACACAGATTGTCCTCCAGTTTAGCCTCAAGCCCATGGTTAAACCCTTTCTGTTGGGATGTGGTCATTCACAGTGTATATGTAATATTTGGGGGATCAAAACTACTGAAAAAGTGCAGCACCAGAGGTTGTCAGTATTCTGAAGATAACCTCCCTTTTTAGGTATTTTATCATACATTCTGCTACTTTCTCTACTTCCTTAACTGAATGGTACATAACTTTGGGATTTTCTTCTAATAGAAGTTGCTTTTTCCAGCACAGAAAAAAATTTTCTGGAATTATCAGTCCTTCAAAAGTCTACTCTTTTCTTAGTGGTGATTTGACCACTCTTGCAGTTTTGAAGACCCTTTCCAACCCATGGCTTTAAATGCAGAGGATGTTGACCGCTTTGCAACAAATACTTAGCATTTTTCAGACACCTGAGAGGACAACAGCTTAGCTTTATGAACTTTCTGTGGCTGGAAATGTGATGGCTTAGTTTTAAGGATTTGCATTTTTGTCTTGTTGGTTTGTCGTTCTTATCTTCATTATTATAGTTTTCACTGGTTGAAGAGAAATACAAAAGCCTTTCCCAGTGAAACTCAGTGTTTGGGGAAAACAGTCAAACCTGAGCAACTAAACAGACTTTTTTGTTCCTGGATAATTTTTTATTTGCTATGTCCTCCTGAACAACTAGTTTCAGGGTGAGAGTTACGTTTTACTTAAATTATTTTAATAGTGGTCTATGTTATAGATGGCACTATAAAAGGTGTTCAATAGCAATCCCATAATACTTAATTAATTAATGAATTATCTGGGAAAGAGCTTCCCAGTGATGGCATAATTCCATTGCATGATAAACCTAGCCCATCATTCCAGCAGGCTGGGCAACTATTAACAGCAAGCTTTGCTGTGCTTACTGGCTTTTGACTATTAAGAATTTTAATTTAACTATAAATAATAGTGTCAACACCTATATTGAGAAGGATCAAATTAGACTTTTACACCCAAAATAATAAAAACCTCAGACCAGTTAGTATAGTATACCATTTAGTATAAATGTTAAGCAGGAACTGAACTGGCAACATTTGTATTCCATGCTTAGAAATATCTTAATGGGACATCATAATTATTTTTATTAAGGAGTTTGGAAACACTTCTTTATATGTGTAAATCAAAACAAAAGAAGCAGGAAATACTGGTGGTCCTTCACTATGCAGAAATGGCAGGCTACTGTTTTCAGCTAAGAGCATTCTCACAGGTTATGATGAGTGACAGTATCAGATTTGGTTACTCTTTCATAACAAAATGGAATACACAATTATGCCACATTTCTTGGACTCAAGATCAGAGGTGCAGGCTCAAGATTTTTTGTTTTGTGGAAAACAGTTTTTTAGTTCACCTGTGCATTCAGAGAGGTTTGTGTTCATTTCGAAAGGCAGGGTTGAAAAGGAAAGGGAAAAAAATCAGGAAAATACCATATTGATTTTAGTGACACCCACTATCCATCATAAACATCCAGCATACAGCTTCACATCTTAATGCACTTAGTTACCTCTCTCTGTAGGACAGCCTTTGACTCAGGTCCTAGGCTGGCCAGCTTTTTATTGCGAAATATCTGACTTGAATCTGGCAGAGGACACAGCGGTAAGACTGGCTTATGTATTTCTCTCTGTGCAGCACAAACACAACTTTTGCTTGAAAAAAGGGGGTTTGTTCCTTCTTTTGGGGCAAAGCTGTATTTTTCTATTTTCCTGGGAACTATTTCCAAAGAGAATCACTTCAAACAGGTTATAGGAAACTGTTAATTCCCAAATCTGCCTGATTCCTTCAGGTGAGCAACTCTGTTTGACTGTTAAAGTGAACACTTTTGTAGGGTCTCATGTCTATCCATCTGCACAACCCTTATCCTGGGGAAGTGTGAGCTACTCTTTATTCATATGCCCTGTTCCCTTCTGCTCAGTTCTCTTCTGTTTGTTTGTTTTCTGTAAAAAGGGGACAGAATAATTTTTCCAACTAAGATTGCCAATCACCAAATTCTAGCATTTATGGTCCGATTATAAAATGTACTGAAGATTTACTTTTCCCTCTGACTTCCATGGGGGCTTAAGAAGTTTTGAAAATTCAAGCTCTAGTATGCCTAAACCAGACAGACAAAACTGATGTACAGGGGTGTTTTGTTTGTTTGTTGGGGTTTTTAGTAAGGTTTTCTTGCCACAACCACCTTGCCCAAATTTACAGAGGTAGGGGATGTTAAAGTCAGTCAGTATTCAAACACTGTCTCAGGAAAGTTGTCATAGTTTGAGATGCAGACATCTGGTCATCATTAACCGTCCCTGTTCACACATGATATTTTACTTAGACTGAACCAACAGGCAGACAGTAATTTGTTTCCTATAGCCAGTGGGAAGAAGTCTGGCAAAATGTACAAGTGATCATGAATAGAAATCTCCAGCAGGTTCAGCTCTGGGGTGAGGAGACATTTAAAAAAGGAAGTCGCTCCTTGGTGATTTTCCTGGCTTACAATAAGGAGGCTCCAGCTCAGCTCATCAGAGAAGGGGTGTTAAGGTACCTTTGCCACTGAATGTCAGGCTGTATGTAAAGACTTTCCAATACAAATGTTGAGCTTCTTTGCAGTTTTCAGTTACTTATTATGTCTATCCTATAAAATTTTCTGTGAAAAAAACTTACAGCTTTACTTCATTTGATTGCAGCTGGCATTGTGAAATGTTAGATTAATAGCTGTCTGGTAATCAAACACCCCAAGAGTTTGCCTGAAGATTAAAATTTTGCCAAAGATTAAAATGTCATCACTCCCACCGGGGACATTGGGAATGCACTGAATTATCCTGTGGATTACACTTTGAAAAGTTCCAGCAGCTAAATATATTTCAAAAGTTCACTTCTTGTACTTGGTATTTCAAAACTTTATGAATTCTCTTCCTGAACTCAGGTTAATAACTGATGAAAGATCACTAATTTAGCAGACCTCCACTTCAGAGATTCTATTTTAAACTTTAGCTCCTTGTACCCATCCCTTTATAGTTTTTCCTAGTCTTCAAGAGCTTTCTGAACTTGTACAAAGTTTAGGAAAGTCTCTGATACCGCTGCACACTTGGGCAGAAGGATTAAACAGTGAGACTGATAAAGTGATCTTGTGGGATCAAAGAAGATGTGGGTTTTTTAGATGACATTGAAACTGAAAATGTCACACAGTTCTGGAAAAAGGGAATGGAAGGGAAAGGAAGGGAAGAGAAGGGGAAGGGGAAAGGGAAAAGGAAAGGGAAGGGGAAGGGGAAAGGGAAAAGGAAAGGGAAGGGGAAGGGATCCCCCTGTTACCTTTCAGTATGAGGAACATTATGGAAGTATAACAAGCCAGGTGAGGGAGCAAATTAAGGCATTTTTGTTTGCAGTTCTAAGAAAAGTCAGTGTAAGGTGTAATATCTTCACAAAGTTCTTCTCTATTTAACCCATCTTTTTGCTTCTGTGCACACCTGAACATCTGTAGGGTACCAGGTGTGCAAACTGGTATGAGGTGATTGGCTTGTATAGAGGTTTTTGCTTTGCTTCCTTTCCAGGGAAGCAGTTCATGGCTTTCCTTGTTCCAGCTAAGCACTGAATAAAGCCTTCAAAATTTGTTCCCTTATCCATTACAGATATAAAAGCCTCAAATGCCTCAGGTTCTGATCAGTGTCTCTATTTCAATGATTTTGCTCATAAACTGTGTCCTAATTCCATTAATATTTTTCATTAATTCTTTCCAGTTTAATTTTGCTTTTGCTTTATCATGTTCTCCATGCACACAAAATAACCATCACAATCAATTTTGTTTCACTTCTCAGTGTTTTCTCTGTCTGACAGTTGGACAAAATCTCACTGAGCTTGTGGACATGCAGGCTGTCCTTCAGTTGTGATGTACATAAGAAGCAATTCTCTTGCCAGTGTGCATCTCTGTGTGCACAAATATAGCAGAAGCAGAGCAGATGCAGACAGGTACAGTCAGAGGATCCCAAAAATAGCAAAACACAAAAAAACCCCCAAACCAAAAACAAAAGGCACAAAAAACTAGTCAGCTCTGGTGACATTTCTGCTTTTTTGATGTTTTTGTAAAAAGAGATTTATTTCAAAGAAACATGATTATTATAATTAATGTTGCCTTCTAAAAGAAGCAGCAATGAGTAAAAAGGCACCAAATATTGACAAACAGCTCATATGAAAAGAACCAAAGGATATTCATATTAAAAACTTTCTGTTTCCCTGCTACTGGTCACTTTTTATTTTTAGTTTTAGTTTTTAGCTCATTCAGTGTCAAAAGATAATACATTTTTAATCAAAGAAACCAATACACTTGATGACAAAGATGACATTTAGGAATCCAGCTTAAGAGTTAACATCAGTAATTTTATTTTGAGCACAAGGGTTGTCCCCAAAATATATATTATTCATGTGAGCTATTCAAAATAAAAGCAAAATCTGATTCAAAAGTTATATTTGAAACAGTATTTTCTTCTGATCTATATTCAAACTCACTACATGACTGTCAGAGTCCTTCATGTGTCTTCATCCTGTATTTCCATTCCTCATCAAAACATGAATTTTTACAAGATTAATCTTCAGAATAAAGAACATGCAAAAAACATTTTTTAATGTAGCAGGGAAATACAGGTAAGCCATGGTACTCCAGCAGAAACTATTAACTTTCAGCATCCTTAACACTAATTAGGATAATTGAGATCAGTTCATGTCTCACTGGGACAAGAACCTTATGTTTTTTGAAGTCTATCATCAAAACTTCTATCTGCAGTGAGAACGCTATGAATTGAATGGGATTCCATCTCACTTTCTGCAAGCTGCTGGACATATAGTCTTTATAATTTTAAATTTGAACCTCTCTGGGATAGTCTCATGAAAACAGAGTATTTCATTGGCTGCATAAAGGAGTAACAAAGCTGTTACCCCTTTCTGGTCAATTATATTGATTGTGATTCTGACATTTTCAAATGTATTTCTCCATTTACTCCAATTATACTAAGCAGATTGTTAAGAAGATTGTCCTGGACTTCGAAAGACGTGCAGTGAGCCAGCTCACTTGTAGTTGTGTCAAAGTTAATTAATTTTTCTAAATCTAAAATGACCAGGGATGCATTCTGCTTTCTGTTTTGAATTAAAATCACTTTTTCACTGCCGTGTTTTTCCTAGTTTCTATTGATTTTAGGTTCAAAGAGCATTAACTTCAATTCTAAATTTTCTTTTAACCTGTAGAGAACATGGAGGCATCACTAGCTCTGCTTAGAAATTTCCCCAAGGGGCTCATCCGAAGCTTAACAAAACATTTTCAGTAACTTAATTTCTCTTGATTTCTTTGAAGAAC
>NW_020955278.1:99169-184773 GCF_003031625.1 Empidonax traillii
AAAAAAAAAAAAAAAAAAAAAAAAAAAAAAAAAAAAAAAAAAAAAAAAGCTAAGTAGATATTTTAAAGTAATTTTCACTTAAAAAAAATTTGATCTGTGGTGGGTTAGCCTTGACTGACAACCAGAATCCCACCCAACTGCTCAGCTACCCACCTCTCTCAGCTACCCACCTCTCTCAGTGTGATGGTGGGAAGAAAATAGGAAAAGCAAGAACAGGAGTGTTTCCGTGTTCACACAGGGACAGGGACATGATTTATCAGTTACCTTTGTAGACAGATTCAAATTGGGAAAAATTAAATTAAATTATTGTCAATTAAAGTAAAAATTCAATTGAAAAAAACAAAAAAAAACCAAAAAACCCCACAAACTTTAAAATGAGACTTCTCCTCCTCCTTTTCCCAGGGTTAACTTCACACCTTCTCCCCAGACTCCACCTCCCAAGCAGTGCAGGGCAGCGCAGGGGGTCGCAGTTGGCAATCAGCAGTTTCTCTCTGCAGCTCCCTCCTCCTCACATCTTCCCTCTACCCCAGCGTGGGCCTTCCATGGTGGCAGCTCCTCTGGGAATGGCCATTGTGTTCTGCATGGGCTGAAATGGATGCCTGCTCTGGTGCCAGGGAATACCTTCTCCTTCCTCCTGCTCCTCTGACCTTGCCTCTTCTATTTCTCTTTTTGTTCTCTCTTCCTGTCTCCATTTGGCACTTTCAGCCTCCCCTTTTATATGTGACTCTGGGACTCAGCCGTGCCCTGCAGAGGGTCAGATGGAGTTGGCTGGAACCAGCTGTGTCTGGCATGGAGCAGATCCAGCCAGTCTTCACAGAGACCACTCCTTGACACCTGCACCCAATACAAATGCAAACAAAACATTTAAATCAAAGTTTACCCTCTGGGCCAGTTCTTCAAAATTTGGCTTCTGTGGGGTTTCTTGCACCTGCAGGTAATTTCAGCCAGTGAGATTGGTAGCTGAAGTGGTATGGAGGAGCTGTCAAAGTCAGCCTTTTAGCTCGTACCAGGGGCATGGTTTTTAGGGAACAAATTTAGGGATCACCCCAAGTTACTGTGCTGTGGCTCACACGGTGGCGCAGATGCAGAACATACAGACCAGGTTCCCTGCAGCAGCACCTCACCCACAGGGGAGGCCCCAGGGTACCCCTAGGCTGGGACAGCCCCAAGCACAGCTCTGGAGTAGGGCTGAGCTGGTCTGAGACCAAAATTCAACAGTGAGGCACGAGCAAGGCGTGAGCATGGCATGGGCATGGACACGGGCACAGGCACGGGGATGTCTGTCCCCTCCAACTGCTTTGCTGCCTGCCATACTGCACCTCTGGGATCTGCACAGATCTACTTACAGAACGCCAAAAATGTTGATATTTGGTCTGGGGTCGGTCACAGACCCTCAGAATATTCTGACCAGTGGGATGTGATGCCTGCTTGCTGGGCTAGGTGCAACGAGTGTGACAGTATCAATCTAGAACCAAGTGAGACAGAAACCATGTGACCAAAAAAAGATAAAAAATACAAGTAGGTTTGACGCAGTAATTACCCCTATGATAGCTCTTTTTAGGTAAGGCACATTGATGATGACAATGTAGGGAAATTTGCCTTTCTAGTACTGTTTTCTGAACAAAATTCCCCACAGTTGTCAATCAGGTCATTTTATACTCACACTAAATTAGCACCATTTATTTTAACAGTGTCTTTTGTACAGTGCTGAAAGGTGAAAAATATTTTAATTCAACCCTGAGAATATTCTGGTGTGTTAAAAGTTCCTATATTTGTGTAGCCCTTATTTCTTAACTAAAAGTCTTAGACATTTGAGCTTCGTTTTCTCAGTCTGGTCCTGATCTGTAGACCATAGCCTAACAAGCTCTTATTTATTCTTTTTACTTTAGAATTATAAATGAAGGACATTTTCACTTTTTGATCATAGTTTTATAGATTTCATTTTCATTTTACTATGTATCTGTAAGGTGATGCCCAAAAAAGCAGATAAAACTGTTTAGACAGAGTTTTATGTCTAAAGCAGCAAGGTATTTATTTATTTATTTAACGGCCAGGCAGCCTGCCAGCTAGTGCTGGGAAAACAGGCTCCGAGCAGGTTAGGTTAGAGTGAGCATTTTATACAGGTTTGGCAATGATTACAACATAACCGCATACATATTCATATTGTTGCATCATTAGATTACAATATTCATAACAGGTGGAGTTAGGGGCGGAGATTGAGGCATGGTCTCTATTTTGAGGAATATTATGGTGGTAGATCCTGCCTTACTTCCTCATGGGGACTCAGATTCTCTCCTCTTCATCGGGTGACCCTGGTGACCTTTTGTTCTTTCCATTGTTTCGTGTTCTGTTCACTGAGGCTTCAAGAAAGCCTTGGCTCTGGGCCTATTTACCTATTGAAATGTCTACCTTGGCTCCTTTGGCTAAGATTTCTTACCTCTGGGCTCTTTGTACAATGCACCTGTAAGTATTTTAGGTCTGCAGAATTTGTACAGAACAAGATCTCCTTTGAGCAAGGTAGAGAAAATGGGGGGGAGAACAGTGGGCCCCTGCAGCAAGATGCTTTGATTAACCTTTCTTCCTTCAAAGGTGTTATCTGCTCCATATAATACATAGTATTTGGACATTTTGTTTTATTAAAACAGCAAATGCTTTTTAAATTGAATCTTGTATCTCTGCTGCACTGTCAATAAAATGCTGTAAGACTGAGTGATGCATGGGACCTTGCATAGACTTGTTAGTACGACAGGCAGTTTTGCAAAGAAGCTATGACAACATAAAGCTGAGTATTTCAAAGGTAATTCTCAGGAAAATGACTTTCTTGTCAAAGAGGAGCCACAAAATACAGTGTGCTAAAGCAGGGTATGCCAGCAAATGGTCACTGAGTTCAAGGATGATTTTAAATTCCAATCCATTGTGAAGGTTTAAATATACTCGTGGAAAGAGAGAAGGCTTGGATTTCCATTCCTGTTCCAGTGACTTGTTTTATCTAATAATAATCAGAGTTACTGCTTCAGGCAAAGACTGTGGCCTGTGTTTCATCTTTCAGTGCCCCGATCCCTTGGCTGAAACCTCATGCTCCCCAAGAAGCAATGAGAAGCTCTTTCAAGAAGTAATATTATGCTCACTCTTCTCCTGCCTGTCCCACATTAAGTGAGCTGTGTTTGACACAAAACCATGAAACCTGGCAAAACTTCTGTGCCACAAGTGAGGCCCTCTCAGACCTGTCTGCAATCTACCATGAGGGATGCTCTGAAATGTATTGGTCTTGTGGGTTCCAGACCTGGGAATGCAACAGGGGCTTTCTAACTCTTTCAGCTTAGAAAGGCACAGCTTTGGGAAAACAAAAACAGGAAGTAAACACTCACATGATTAGCTTTATAATTATTATTTTAAAATATTTCAGGTTTGCCCAGGTCTTTTGTTTTCTTTCTTGTATTACTATCAGGTGATCTGGTCTCATAAAACAAGCTGAAATATTACAGTGAGATTTGCACTCAGTATGTTCAGTCAAGTGTTTAATTCTTCTGTTCTTGCCACATTCCTCCTGAGCCACCCAAGTGCCTGGATGGTGGGTTTTATCAGCTTGCAATTCTCTCAGTGTCTGAGCTTTCACCATCTTCAGGCACAGATGCAGGCACCTTTGACTCACTGAAACTACCTGTTGAGCCCAGACCTCCTTTCAGAGACAGAGTCTGGCAGTAACATCTGTTTCCTGAGGATTCCCACAAGCACACTTGGCACGAGCTGTAAACTGGACCACCCTGGACCCTACAACCTATTGGTTACTGCACTGTACAGCCTCTGCTCCCTGAAGTGCCTGAGCTCTCCACTAAGTCTCAGCTTAACCACTCTGTCCTCAGCTGAGCTTTCCATAACTGCATGGGAGACAGGCTTGTAAGATTAAGAAAGTTCGGTAAAGTCTCAGAGGTATCAAATAAATCTGGAAGTACTTTAAATTTGTAACTCAAGAAGACTCTTCTGTCTGGTCTCTTGATTAGAAAAAATAATGCATAGGGAAAATTTAATTTGTGGGGGCTTTTTGTTTTGTTGTTTGTTAGTTTTTTTGGGTTTGATTTTTTTTTTTTCCAGTGAGCACTCAGATTTCATTCCATACCACTTTATCCACCCTTTACTGAAACTTTTCATCAGACATACAAATTGGATAATGTCAGACCTTTCTGTAAAAAAAAACAAAAGAAATGAGTGAGCCCTTGCTAGCGAGCAAACCTATTCAATCAGCTTCTGTGTAGAAGTAGCTTTCAACATTAGCAACTGGATACCACCCATTAACATGACTTAGTGCAGCTGTGAAATGCTGCCAAACTTATGTAATACAATTATTACGTGGCAGCATTGCATAAAATAAACCAGGGCTGCCACTGTAAGCTCTCATTTGTAACAATTCTGTTTTTAAGAGCTGATGAAGACCATCAGGCAATTCCGTGGTAAAGGTAGATCTGGGAAAGCTCAAAGAGTCCCATGAGGACAAATAAAAAATTGCAGTACAAGACATCTTATCAAATTTATAGCCTGTCGCGTTTCTGTGTTGGCTCTCGCTTTCCTGGAGAAAAATGACAAAACATTCCTTTCTTTGCAATTAAATAAACATGAATTCTCAATATTTGCATGTCAGAAACCAGGCTACAGAAATGTATTGTAGTTCTTTGCTGACTATTCTGATAAAAATAATGCACAAAACTTGTTGATTTAAATAGGATAAACTTTCTATTAGTCTAATCCTCTAAGCAAGAAGGAAAAAAACAGAGATGACATCTTTTAAATTATGGTAGGGGTTTTTTATACAAGAGCCAGGACACATAGACATACCGTAGGTGTAAACAGACAATTCAGAACAAACTCACCTGATTATGACTTTAAATAAAGAACTGTGAATCCAACCAGGACCTCAGAAAAGATCCTTAGAATACTGAACTGTGTTAATCCACAGGATCTTTACAATGCATGTGCTTCCAAAGTCTCAGACAATTCTCTGCAATTCTAACATTTAAATATATGAACTTATTTCCCCCACATTAATGTAATAATAAAAGATATATTGCTTCCTCACCTCATGTTTTATGTTTTGTGGCCATATTTTGGAAGCTTTGCTTAGGGTAGATCCCTGCTACTGCAAACAAATCTTAATCTGTAGACAGCTAAGTGGAGTTTTAGGTTTAGCTTTGTTCCCCCCTCATTATTTTTAAGTCTTTCCTTATAGACCTTGTGTCTTTCAACATTCACTTAACTACCACATATCACTTGCAAAGACAGATGAACTAATAAAAAACGTTCATTTAGTATGTTCTTTTGAGCCAAGTCACAACATTTCTAATTTTTTTGCTTCTCTTCCTTTTTTTTTTAATCCCTACTAAAAATCACTGCTAGCTGAAGTCTGTATCATTTAATTCTCTGGTTTTATCCCTCATTAGTAGGGTATTTAAAGCATTCCTCTTTCAAGACAGTATTTTCTCTCACTGAAACTTTTCACTTATTTACTGGAGTTCTTCACAGCGCACTGTGTGCACTACCCTCGTGTTAAGAGGCAGAGATGTGAGGGACCAGTCACCTGGTGTTGGAGTGTCACGTCCTGTAACTTATATTTTGCTGTTGACTAGTTGCACTGAGTTTCTACCCCAGCTATAGGGTGAGCAGGATCACTTCTGATGGTGTTGGACCTTACAGATTCTTAGATGACCCACTTAATTTTAAGGACACAGCACAGGGAGCTCTAGAGGTCAAAAAACCAGATAGTTAGACCCAGAATATTTCTGGAGCACTGCTATATTCTCCCTAAAAATACCACACAGCTTTTAGATAAAAAGTTAAGTACTGGCTGTGGAGCTGTTTCTACAGTCAGTTTGTCAAAAAAGGTTCTGTGTTCTTTGTGCAAATCCCTATTATCAGGCAGATGTGATCTCATAGTTTACTGCCACCAGAAGGTAGAAAAGCCCTTTTCCACCACACCTCAAGGATACAGGGTCATGCCAGTCAGCTTTTGCCACTTATGGACCACTGTGGAAGTCAGTTTAACTGAGCAACACTGAACAACAATCACTAAACAACAGGAACAGGATGTGGATTGATTTCTGCTGGATTAGTGAGCTCAGACTAGGAATGCAGCACAGCAACCTGGGCAAGGGCCAGGTTGTTTAATGTCCTTATTTGATAGGTGAAAGGAAAAACTGGACTTGAAGCAAGCTCAGATCAGCCCAGATTTTTTCACAGCTGTTTGTGAAAGAATTGAGGTGCTAATTTTCACCTTAATCTGCTCAGAAAACCCCCAAGATGACAAAAAAAGGTATAATGAGGATTTGGGGCTTTAAATTTCTTTAAGGACTCCTGAAGCACAATTATCATGTGTTTAGGCAGGATTAAAATGAGATGCAGAAAAAAAGGAGGGTTACCATGGAGTTATATATACTGTCTCATCACCATCACCTAGATGCACTTATTTTCCTATTTGAAGTCCATACTGTATGAGTTCTGTAAGGGTCAATTACTATGATCATTTCTCTATTTTAATTAGCTTTGGTTTACATATTTGCATTTTTTTGTGAAATTTTACTATAATTATTTCCAACAATCTGGCAACTTCTCACCACCCCAGCTGCACAGAGTTGCTGAAGAGTCAAACTTGACAGGAAACCTGGCAGCTAACTTTGTCTACAGGGTATCCTAAGTTGCTATAGAGATGGTGAGAGTCTGGCCCTTAATATTAAACTGAAAAAACCCATGAAAATGGTATGAGCCAAAGGAACTATGTTGTTCCAACAATCCCTAAATGCTGGAATGGTCCAAAGGTCCAAGATAGCCAGATGCATATTAAAAAATGTCAGGAAATAGTGGTGGAAGGTGTTGACCCACAAGTTTTGATGGCCTCAATTTCTGGTAATTGCAGAAAATTTTTGGAGAAAATTCAGCTGTCCTTCAGACACTAGACTTCAGCCATGGAGGAAATGTAATGTAGATAAATCTCAGGAGAAAAAAACTTTAGACACTGTTGCAGCAACCTCCAGGTTTACTGGAATAAACCTCCAAAATCCTGATGCATGGAAGTTTTGATTAGAAGATACAGTCATTGTTATTCCTTTTTTAGTACTTTTGATTCACGAAGCACATTTCTGTTCTTATACACTGCACTGGGTTTGTGTTCATCAAAGTAAAATGGTGGGGTCTATGTTGCATATACACTGCAGTTCAAGGGAAATCAAAATTTTAACTGAATACTGAAAATTTGAACCCTCAGAACAACTTGGTCACAGAATCTTGAAAAAAGTTCTTTATGTAATGTGTATATATTCTGCTTACTGACTGCACAGAGTTAAACTTGGTTACAGAAAATCTATCTGTTCAAGTACATATTAGTCCTAGGGGGAGATCTGTACATTTTGGTATTGTTAAAGTTATATTTGATTGAAATTTTGTCTTAGCAAACAACAGAATAAGTGAATCAACTTTCAAACAGTTCTCCAAGGTGACAAATTGAGTGGTATTCTTTATCCTAGAAATCTCTTTCTTCACAACCCTGGAAACATCCTACTTTTAAAAATTTAGATTAGTGATCCACCATAGATCTTTCGTAGACAATACCCTAGACCAAGATACACCTTTGATTTTTCCATTTGCTCTCAGGCTGTTTGGTTATCTAAGTGGACTTTAGAAAATACACCATGTCCACGTTCAGTATTTCTTAAATGAATATTTTAACGTACACTTATTACTTTGGAGACTTCCTAAACTCTAATGATTTATAACTGTTGTGGACTCAACCTGGAGAAACTTTATTTCTTACTACAAGTTTGGTGTAATGGTCACAAAGGCAAATGCAAGCAGTTAACAGAAATCAAAAGGCCAAACACTGTTTTCATATATAAGTCTGCCAGCTCAGAACACACACTCTGGAATCAGAATATTTATTATGGATTTACTGCTTCTGCCATGGCTAGCCTGATACAAAGATTTACAGTTGGTATTTCTTAGTGTTTATGTGTTGTATCCCTTGCCAAACAATAAAGTTTAGGCATTACTTCATAAAGATTCAGGGCAAAAAATCAGAACAGTTATATCAAGCCTCTAAATATTTAAAAATAAAGGTATCTATAAATACTCTATATAAATAGATTGAGAGGGAAACAATGGCATAACTGCAGAAAGAATGGTATCCACAACTAATTCTTTAATACTCCTTTGTAATACAGATTTTTTTTATCATAAGGATAATTTAAAAGAATAAAATAAGATTTTATCTACTAAACAAAAGAAATATCAGACTTGATAGCTTGTCCTTTTGTAACACATATTAAATTGCATGTGCAAATGTTTTCATCCAATACTATCAGAAACCAAATTAAAAAAAATTGAATTCTAGATCAATACAGATTGTATTTGCAGAAGATATGATTTAACAGATTAGAAATGCAGTTAAAACACAGTTATAGAACAATGATAAATCCAGGAGAACAAAGCCCAATCTCCATTAAAAGGGAAAGCGATACATGATATAGATGGAGATTTGGAAGTTAAAATCATGTATCAAAAACTAAATAGGCCTTGGAGCTGTCAGTGTTTGGGTAGAAGAGCTCTAAAAAAAGCAGGAAGTTTGAATCAGTGACCCTTGGAGACAGTGCTGGAACAATGTTGCACCACTGGGTTAGGGAGGATGCCATGGACCTGTGATTTGTCAGCATTCAGAGATGTTATTGAAAATACCATTGATTTATGTGTTGGATGTATTTTTTCATCAGCTGCCAAGTGTGTTAATTCTGGTTCCCTGCATAATTTCAAAGAACTAGTTACACTGAAGGCTATATAAAGTAAAAGACTCATTTTATCCTGAAATGTTGGAGTTTTTTTCTGTCTTGTTATTGCAAAGTCAAATTAGGCAAACTGATTCTATCACTCCTTTTAGAAACTTTCACTTACCTTTTCTGCATAAGGCAAAGCACAGGTGTTCTAAAGCCATAGGGTGTTTTTTTTAGAAAAAGAAAATATATTATTTGAAAAACACTAGCATACTTTATCATTTGAAATTGGAAATTAGATAGATACGGTGGAATAAGAGAATTCCTGGATCCAAATACACAGGAAATATAGCCTAGCAGTAGTATGAGAGGAAGGATCCTAGGGTCAAACAGGGAGAGACAGAGACTGGAATGGCAGCCTTGGGTAGAAAGGACTTTGGTTCTTAGGGTGCAAGGGGAGAAGAGTGTGGCCCTGAAGGATTAGTGATGGTGGGACAAGTCTGAGAGATAAGGACAGTGAGATGTGATAAAAGTCTCGAAGGAAAAGTCTGGGACTGGAGGCTACAAAGTGTGTGCAGAAGGGGAGAGCAAGAGAAAGTGAACGAGAAAGCAGAGATGGAAACTGAGTATGACTTATGAAACAAGCTTATTGTGTGACCTCAAGGTCGTGTAACTTCAACACACTGAATCAGTTCCTGCAGTTTTAATGAAGTCAATACTGGAGGGGGAAACCATAAGCACCAAATCTAATCTTAGCCTCTTTGTTTCTGAGCCTGGCACTCTAATCCCATTGGGATATCTGCCCCATCATTTAGACAGATCTGCCTTTCTTCCCCTAGGACCTCCTCTCAGAGGTTAACCTACCCCTTTCCTGGCCTGAATGATTCATCCTCCCCAGGAATTTTTCTAGTTTTTGTCCGTAAATCTCTCAGCAGACCCGGCTCCCAGTCAGATGTTTCACCTTTACACTCATTCTCTGTGAAGACACCGCTGACACCGGCACAGGCAACACTTGAACACCCACACGCCTGCTGACAGCCTTGTATTCAAACCAGTCTATTTTCCTGCGGACCAGAGAACTCAAACACACAGAAACACTCCACAACTGTCAGAAAGTGACCACTAGCAAATGCATCCAAATTCTTCTCAAAGACAATGCAAAAAAATGTCCTTTTAAAGGCAGAAGGAGTCACTTATTAGTTGCTTATTTAAACAGTCCACTTAAAGCAGTTTACACAATTCAAGCATACAACTCCTGCTGACTGGAAATTCTGACTCAGGTAACATATTCCCTTTAGAAAAATAGACATGAACAAACCAATGGCAATTTTTTTGCTGTCTTTTTGTGGAGGGGTGTTTTTTTGGTTTTGTTTGTTTAATTGTTTTTGGTTGTTTGTTTTTGGTTGTTGCTGTTATTTGTTTGGGGGGTTCTGTGGGTTTTTTGGGGGTTTGGTTGGGTTTTTAGGGTTGGTGTTTTGGTTTTTCTTATGTCTAAGGGGATGGGAAAACACACGGAGAAAGAGACAAAAATCTCTAGACACGCTATGGATGGTTAGGCAAGAAATACAAATAGTAAAACATAGAAATGGAAATTCCTCACATTTAAGCACAATTGTGAGCTAGCCCACTGACTTCTCTGTGCCTTTTTTCCTCCAGCAGTACTGTTCTGTCTTTCTTCATTTAGCTGAGTGGGAAGCAGAGACATTTGGAGGGTGTGTTTGGAGGCTTTCGTAAGAATGTACCTTGAATGTGCCTGAAACAAATCTCACACTCAGTTTGTGGTGCCATCCTCTCCTTGCTTGTATTGCCTGAGATTTGAGAAAGATCTTAGCAGCAAACTTTGAAAACATTTACAGCAGCTACGTGGAAGTGAATAAAAAAATCACTTCTGATAATCTCGCAGAAGAGGTGAGGACTGATGGCATGGAAAAAAAAAAAAAAAGAGATGACTGCAGGAGCTACTCTACTTGGCAAATGGGTACCCTTCAATCAAAACGTGTTCCATTCTGTCTCACCAAATGCCAGATAACAGACTGAGAAGTACAAGTTAAGCTTAGAGAATGGAGTAGCTTGCCTTGGGAAGCAGTGCCTCTGAAAGGAATTTAGGGGTCACAGTAGATGTGTGACTCCAAAAGGCTTTTTGCAGTAGTGTGGGAAAAGGGTTAATGCCATCCACGGGTATATAAACACAGAAGTAGGGGGAGGTGAGCTTACCCTTCTGTGATTGTTATTGCAATACCCTGTGCTGGTCTGGTCTCCATATTTTAAAGGATGTTGGTGAGGGTGTTAAAAAGAGCCATAAAAAGTATTTAATGGCTGGAGACTTAATGACTTACAGTGAGAAATTTAAAGCACTCATTTTGTAAGGCTTACAAAAGAAAGATTGAGAGGTGATTTGATAATGGTTTATAACCATACGCACAGGGAAAAAAACACCAGGGAACAAAGGATTCTTTAATCTGCTGGGGGGAAAAAAAAAGAAGTATAGAAAGAATTGATGACTGAAAGCTGAAACTGAGAATTAAAAAATATAGTATATATTTTTAGCTGAAAAGGTAAAAATTAATGAAAATTAGCAGTGAAAATGGAGACCCTCCACATCTTGCTGATTTTATATCAAGAATGGATTCTCCTTCAGGAGCTGGTTGTAACTGAAGAAAATATTTTTTATTATTTTAATGGAAGGAGAAAATTAGAATAAAAACAGGACCATGATCAAATTCTAGTATTTTAGTTTTGTGGGGTTTTTTGTTGTTTTGTTTTGTTTTTAAGTTAGGTGTAGTACACAGCAGCTTGCTTGAGCCTCAGGATCATAGGTCTCCCATGAGTGGAAGTGGAACATTGCTGAGGGTATATGGTTAACATCCCAATCAACTGACTACAGACTTGAACTTAGCTCTGTAGGAAAAAGTGGGTAAGACAATGATTTGTAAGACAGGCTGAATGATTAGGCAAAGATAGTGGACACAGTCTGGAGATGAGCAAAAGTTTGCCACTACACCCATAGTAACTGTCATAAGATATACAACAAGCAACACCTCTTTCCCCAACATTTATTTTGAAGGAATTTGACCCCACCTGCCCAAAAATCAAGATTTAGATTGAGCATTCCCTTCTGGAGTTCATGAAGTGAAAGGACACTAAAGCTAAAACGTAAAAAAAAAAAAAAAACACCAAACAAACCCCCCCCCCCAAAAAAAAAAAAAAAAACAAAAAAAAAACTCTCTAATATTTGAAAATAATTCCAAGGGTTTTGGTCTGAGTTTGTTTTACTCTGGCTTGCTTGTTTTCATCTTTCCCTTTTTACTTCCTTCCTTCTCCATTTTTCTGGGTATTTCTGTATGTCCCACACAAATAAACCAGACTGGAATAACTCTCTGACAGCTCCTGCTCTTCTTACAGCTCTTGTCCCCAGGCTGTCTGTGCTGACCGACCACACTTCACCTTTCTGTTGAGACAGGAGGAGACCCTGATCCTTGTTATTCTCCTTTAAGAGCCAGCAAATAATTCATAACCAATTGCTGATTTGGTTAATTTCACTCCCTCCTCCCTGTTTGTGAGTTATTTATGATTCTCATAAATACACTCGCTGAATATTTCCTATTAACAATTCTGGTCTGCATCTCATTTCAGAGCACTTTACTGCAAGTCTTCAATGTGTGACATTTGAGCTGTGTTATCTAGTTTAAAGTTAGGATTTCTGGTATCTGTTTCCATCAGATGACTGAATTCCTGGGGTTCACTTTTCTTAGGATACTCTATCAAAGAAAAGCAAGACTCCCCCTGTCCCACTCACTGTGATCTCTGACAACTGTTGTCACCTTTCTCTGCCCTAGGTGTAAATAGGAGACAACACTTTCCTCCTCACATTTCAAGCATGTATTTCTGTAATAAAATAATGTCCCCTTTATAGGCAGTGTGTTAAATGAAGCTTTTTCTGGTCTGGAAAATGATACCAGCTCTTTTCTTCCTTGTGAGTTCTGCTTGCTACAGTGTTCACATAATCAGATGTCTTTTATCATTATTGCCCAATACGTGTGTCTAGGATTTATTTACTGCACTCTGACCAACCCTTCTCTGCAATCAGACTTTTTAATTCTTGCAATAATTTATGCTTTGTAAGTACAGGTTGTGCTTGATGGTTTCTGTCCCACAGTTCCTGTTTCCTTCTTAAACATCACCTGCTTACTCTGTTGGCGGGAGGGAAGAAAAATATGTGTCAGACTCAAGGTGATACATATGTTTTCTACAGAGGTGGAAAAGAATAAGAGAATTAATTGCTTATTCATTGGTGCTAAACATCTAGGTAATAACTGGAATTGGAAATTCTCCTTATGGACAGGTGATTTGGTAAAACTACGCTGAAAACCAGCGAGAAGGGTTGTATGGTTATAATGTGAAAAAAAAATTAAAAATAACAATTCAATGGCAACTGCATTTTGAGGAAGGACAAATATGTTATTTTTTAATAAACACTGCTATCTCTCACTCAGAACTGGAGAGGCATGAACATATGTAAATCAGTGCACAGTTTAACAAGGTGAGGGGTGGCTGCTTGTTACAGATCAAAATTAAACACACAAGAGAATGAGTTACACTTTCAGCAGTTGTCTGAACAGAACCAAATGATGTTAAAACTGAAACTGCAGTGGGGTGAGCACGAATAGTTATTTCAGATCATTTAAGATAGTTTCCTTACATAAAACTACTGCATGAAGTTTAACTCACTTCCTGTTCATCATACCAATGGACAATATTGAATTGGTCCTTACACTGAAATTACAAGAGTTGCCCAAACTTTGCCCAGTCATAGCCTCATACATTTTTTTACATTCATAACTAAATTTTACAACCGAATTATTCAAGTCTTAAGAATGTTATACACAAAGACTGGGAGGAGAAAGAAAGAAGAAAACCTCAGTAAGTAATAGATGTTTGCCAGCAGTTAGAATGTCAGCTCTAGCTCAAAGCATGCTATGGTTAAATGAGAAGCCTTGAAAACTCTCAGCACTTAAATAAGGCTGCAGGAGAAGTACAGTGGCAAACTTGCTGTCTAACACAACTGAGTTTACAGTTGTTCAGAGTAGCATGTGGTCCCCTTGGCAGGAGGGACCATTAGAGAAGTGTGACAGATTATTCACCTTTGAAAATGTGATACAGAAACAGAGCTTTAGGATGCACAGCCATTTCATCCCATTAAATGAACACCATGTAAAAGCTGAACACTGTGGCCTTAGAAATGGATTTCATAATTATGGTCCTTCTTACTCACTGACACTCCAGACCCAACACTACAAAGCCTTCTCACAAAGCAGGTTTTATTTTTAGCAGCTTCTCTGCAAAGATATGGACCTACCCTAAAGGATACTGGTATTCAAATGACAATTTAATCATATTAATTAAAGGTACTATTTGCAGCACGAGTTATAAGTAAGTTATAAGGACCTTCTTGTTATTAAAGTGATTTAGTTTCCGTCACTTTTTATACCAACTTTTGACTTCGTTCTAGTAATTCAGATAATTATCTACATATTATTGTATCACCAAATAAAGTGTTCTTATATTATTGATGCTATCCTTTCAAGACTTTTTGTGTATTAATAAGTATTTTGGAACGTGGCAGATATCACTGAGCTGTTTCCACTAAAGAGAAAATCTACTAAAATGAAGTCATTCTAAATGTATAGTTTGAACACATTCAGTAGTCATATGAGATTTTAACTGTTTAAGTAACCAAAGTCTAATAAAAATGCACAGAAATAACTTCTGGAGGATTCTCTCATTTGTTATCTCTTTGCTATCTCTTTTTTGACTACAGGAGTCAGCCTAGTCAAACTGACCTAAAACTAAATGTCTGAAAGATGTTTTTGTCAATTTTTTTTCCCCACTATATCATTGAAAAGTTGCAAAAAAAAAAAAAATTTTAAAACTTCGTTAAGGTTTCAGGGTGAAACATTTAAAATTTTGAAAATAAAAATAATATAACTTCTGGTGAAAATTTCAACCATTTTGACATAAATTATATGACACAGTTTAAGATACATGATCAAATTTTTCTTTTACCCCTATGAGTTCTGCTTCCTACAGTGTTCACATAATCAGATTTTTTTTATCATTATTGCCCAATACTTGTGTCTAGGATTTATTTACTGCACTCTGAACAATCCTTCTCTGGAATCAGAAATGATAATTGCCCTGTGTATTTTTCTGATTTGATTTTCACTATAGCATCTTAGCACTTCAGAAACCATGGCCTAACGCATCTTAACAGATGGAAATAGCATCAGAATTCAGAGAATAAGATGAAAAGTATTTTCTAATTTTATAATAGCCAAATTATGCCTTATTCTTGCATTATCTACAAGATCAGTTGCTCCACACACAGATATACCTGAGTCTTCTCGCTACCATCAGTGATGCTGATATACTTCTGCTCTGCCAACTCCCAGAATTAATGTCTCCATGTCAGATTTAGGTCAGTTTAATGCTACTGAGACATAGTTTCACTCTCACACTGCTCAGAAAATGAAGTCATATGCAAATGAATGGGAATCAGATTGCAGTGAAACTTCTCAGACACAATTTATTAGTCTCTGGCACATCAATCAACGGCTGTGCATAAAAGACACATATCAGACTAATCTTGCATCTTTCATAAAGCATAAAATTTACAGTACCTATAATGTCCTTATGCATAAACTTAAATGTGAATTGGGAATGTTTGCAATTATCTAGAAAATGGCCTGCTCTTATAATTATTAAAGCAAATGTATAAACCCTGGGTGACAGAAAACACAGTTCTACTGCTATTAAGAGACAAGTTAATGTATGAAATCACATTAGCATGCTCAAAAGATGGCTTTCAATCATTCACATGAACATTACAGACCTGTTCTATGGAACTCCAAAAAGAGGATGGGTGATTTTCCAGGATAAACCTTTGTGAGTACATTACTTGCCCATTGCAAGTAGAGCAGAACAATTGTCTGCTGTCCTGAGAGATCATCACTTGTACAAACTTCCTTAATAAACTAAGAAGGAAAGCTACTTGTATGATACAAAAACTTGGGACTAATGCCAATTTCCAGGTCTCCTTACTTAATATTGCTTAGATGTTTCTCTCCCACTTCAGGGGCTGGGAGTCAGGGAGGAAAGGGAGGCGAAGGAGTTTTGTTCATGGGGCCCCTCACATACTTTGCAACAGATCTAGAGATGACTTAGACTCACAGCTTACTCTGCCTGGGAGAGACCAAATCAGTGACCAGGCTTGTACCCTAATGTCCAAACCACTGGATACCTGGAGGGGAGACTGCAGACACATGGAGTACAGTCCTGTCTGAAAATATCTGGATTTATGTGCCTGAAGTTTCCTCTGTAGATCTTGTCTTTCTTCTGACACCTCTCCCACAACAGCAGTCACCTTACTCAGGCTTTATTAAGAAGATGGACATTTTTGAGGATGGACATTTTTATATCTTCCTGCACTTCATCCTCACAGTTTAGAAAACTTCCCTGACCTATTCCCTCTTTCCATTTGCCCTCCTGCCATATAGCTTCATGGTTATTCCAGTTGGTACAATAGCTACAGTTTTTGACAGAACTCTAGGGTTGATGTCTGTTTTTCGGAAATGTGCTTCCAAGTCCAGAAATACTAACAGCAGGAAAACCTGCTTCCAGTAGCATTACCTGGCAGTTGTATATTTTTACTAAAATGTTGCTTCTGTAAGTTACACATTTTCTTGGTTCCCGAGAACCTCCATCAAATTCATAGGAAGGCATCCAAAAGGTAAAGGTAGGAAAAGAGAGACCTTCTATAATTGAACGTATTTCATATTGTCTTTTGTATAAATGGTTTGCCTTTTTCATTATAGATTATTTAATGTCTGTCAAAAGTCAAGAGCCAGTCGTGCTGTAGTTATATTTCTGACTAGCTGATAAATATGAAATCCAGTTTAATTTATGAGAGGACAGGTAAGTGCGAGACCTTGATACAGAAGATACGTGAATGACCAAGGTCAAAAGCAGTAATAGACTTTTGTGTTTAGAGCTTAAATAATAACTCATCATCAGTAGAGATAGGAGAGGAAATGGAGGTCAAACACGGGTAGAAAGACTGAAGCAGCAAGTGCAGATGTTATTCAAACTGACAAAGTAAATATTATTTCAGTGAATGGCATTCACTTTTCTTTTTTTTTTTTTCCCCTCCCATTTGTGATATGCAATAAAATGGTACCACTCTGAAGTGGAACTACTTATTTGTTAAGAAAAGAGAGGGCAAGGTGTCCATACACACAAAAACGGGAGGGAAATCTCATTGGTGTAGACAGGTGTGTGCGTACACATACTTCACTGGAAAATAACACCCAAGCTCAGTTTTCATTGTGGCATAAACATGGCTGTATTTCAACTTTCGTTTTCTACTTGGATTATCATCTATATCTCCACCCATAAAAAATTAAAATTATTTCCAAATAATTAAAACCGGAATCTGTCTGTCAGTGCTAAGGACTTGCATATTTTCATATTCTCAGAGCTTTGATTAATGAGTCTTCAGTTGAAAGAAATTTTTATTAGAAGGGGACCCCTGGGACTATCTTGCTCTGAAATTTTCTAGTGGTGTGAAATGGTATAGTTTAGAATTCAATTATGTTCATGAAAGAAGAGGTGCATGTCTTACTAGAGAAAATGGAATTAAGAGTACTTGTTGGAATTCTTTACCTTTTTTTTTTTTCTCTCACCATACATTAAATAGAGACTCAAACTTCCAGGAAGTCATTCTGAAGCAGAAGTTAGTGTCCATGTCAAAATGGACATTTATGATCCATGCCAACAGACAAGATCACAGGAGAAAGACAAAGCCTGAAGTCTAAGTGAAATAGGTTTACGAAAACAGCAAGTTAGAGCAACACAGAGCAAAAACTATCTTCAGTCAGAAAAAAAATATGGAAAGATAAAGGATTTCTGAAGTGTTGGCTGAGTTACACACAGATATGCAAAAGATGAAGTGGTGCTTAAAGTGGTGTTCTCTTACTCAAAGCAGAGCAGAGCAAAGAAAGGAATATGAACAAAAGTAGAATGAATACACTCACCTGGACACATTTCACAGGGACTGCAAGTATTGGAAGATCACTTAAAAATGTAAAACTAAAAATAAAATTACAAGAATGGAGAATAGGACAACAGGGCTCACTAATAATCTGTACGTCATCCAGCTTAATGGCTGATATTCCCATATAGAATATGCTCCAAAAAATATTTATAAAGTGAACTTGGTCATTTATGCTTAAAAACCATAGGAAGAGAGAAAGTTTTAGAATTGATTTAATGTCAGAAGTTACTGCCTTTTCCTGGTAGATTGCCTTTTACCTTCTGGTGGAGGTCTGGCACAAACATATAAACTGCATGTAACAAGTCCCAGCTATAGAAGGAAAACCTGTGCTACCTTATGAATGGCAGTCTCCTCAAATTCTTGGTCACATAACACAAAAAGCCAATCCAACCCATTACTGACCTGAATTTCAATGTACATAATCCCTTCAGTGTGCAAATCCATCTACAAGAAACACAGAATCTCTTAACCAAAGATCAGAATAAAGAAATCAGTCAATCAGATATTAAATGAGAAGAAGGAGGTGAGTTATTTTGCCTGCATTCAGGGCTTTAGAAAAGCAGATGCCAATCGTACATCATCATTATGCAAGTCTGATATAATTGGATTCAGCAGTATTCTTCTTGTATCCAACACGATAACAAGGTAAGACAAAAGTCTGACACAAATTTATTAAATTAGTAAAATAATATTCTTCTTTGAGCTTAGTAAATGGAGTGCATAATGGACCAGTAGGACTTCTGAGATCTCTTACTGCTGATATTCTTTTAAATAAGAAAAAAATCAGAGAATACTAAAATATGGACAAAAAGAAGCCTAGTTTAGACAAGCAGAGAACACTGATCCAACAAGTTGTGGTGGGACAGCTGACATCAAAAGGAAATGCTGTGGTTCATTTTGATGTCATCAGCTCTCAAAGCTGTCCTGGAGTTTATGAAAAGCAGCTTGTATAATCAGCGAGTATAAACTGATTAGTAATGGATTCAAGTGTACAGAAATGCGCAGGCTACCAACAGTACCCACCAGAAATTAAAGATAAGATGTACAGACGGCTACAAAATTATTTTAGTGATGACTTGTATGGAAGGGAATCAAGATGGTGTTCTGAAATGCACATGTAGTTCCTTTTGAGCGCTCTCCAAATTATCCAAAACATCTTCAGGATACTCGCCAGAGGAAAAGTACTGTGTTATTTTTGACTAACATATTTAAATAGCTAGTTTCTCTCCTAAATTGTGGAAGTGTGCATGGCTAAGGTGGAATGCAGAAACATACTTAGAAGAGTGGAGAAAATCATAAATAAGAACATCACAATCTGTACTCCCAGTGAAGTTAGAGAGAAACAGAATAATAGAATAATTCTGTCCTACTGCACCACTTGAAGCAAACCCATCTTCAACAACTAATTAATTACATTTTTGGAGACTAGAGCTCTCTTGCGATAGCTCTGTATCCAATGGCAAGAAAAAGAGAGTGAGAATACAAGAGAGTGAGAATGCAAAAGAGAGAGAGGATACTTCTTTTAGTCAAAACAGGGCTTGCTTTAATTTATTCTGACCTGTCCCTGAGAGGTGTTTGCAAACTAGAGAGTTTAGCCTCTTAATGACTAAAAGTAATCTTTGTGAATATTTTCTCACATTCTCAATTTGTCAAGTACTCCGGGAGGGTAGGGGGGGAAAGTAGTTTTCAAACTATTTCTTGTTCTGACTTCTGTACAAAAAAATCTTCTCCTGAAATAAAGCATTTTTTTTAAAAATAAAGGTTAGTGACACATGGCTAATTTCATGCCCTTAAACTCCAGACTGAAGAATATTCTAACATTCAAGTAAAGGCAATGAAAAGAAATCTGTGGCCTCCCTTATTTTTGTAAGACTGCAACTTGACATCGGTGCCATGTACCAGGAATGACAGAGGAGGTGGGTCAAGTGTAAAAAATAAACTAGTATGGATATTATAGGCTAGGATGCTGATGACAGCTACAGTTACAGCATTTTCAGTGGGATTTATGTTGGCAGTAATCCAGAAGCTGTAAAAATTCTTAAGGGCTACTAATGGAAATCACACAGCTGGCTCCTTCCAAACAGAGGAACTCAGAAAAACATAACCCTAAGAGCAGATTCAATTACTACTTTTAGTATCTCTTATTGCTGTGCATTTTTTTTTCCACATCTCTGGACAGCAGTACTAATGTTGTTCCCCCTGAGCCACACTCTGTGGAGCACCATTAAGCTTCTTGTCTCCTGCGAATTTGCTACCTTAGAAAGCAGAGCACACAGACACTGTACACACAGACACACACAGTGTGTAACAAGACTGTTCAGACAACGCTGGCAAAGTTTCTAATGAAGTTTTAGAGGAGGCTCAGATGGCAGCCCATAGATCTAACGCTTACCCTCAAGTGCACAAAGCGCGTATATAAATCTTCCATCTTCAAATTAATTTCAGGCTGCACTGCACGCTCTTGCATCTACCAGTCTCTTATGTACCTGGGTTTTAATTGTTTCTCTCTCTGATATAATGAATGCCAGAAAGTAACCCCGAAGCACTGATTTTGCATCATAAATCACAGTAGCTTTTTAAAAGCAAAGATAATTACAACAAAATAGCAGTTCAAAACTGCTCGGATTTTACTTCTTGCCTTTGACAAATAGTAGAGAAAATAATTGCCTAAAGACAGTGTACAACATCGATTTAGATGACTTGTTATGCACACACAGTGTTTTTTGTGAAAACAACCTTCTTTCCAAAAACCAAAACAAAACGAAACAAAAAACCAATCCTGAGAACTCTTGAAGCTCCTGACAAATTAATTTATTCAGGGCAAAACACTGCACATTTGTTATTCCTTGTCTGTTTCTTAAAAGCCTGTGTGTCACATCTCTTCTGCCCTCTGTATATATATCTGTGTTGTAGCTTATTTTAAAGAATACTTTATTTTATCAGCCTGCTTTCTTATTGCTCCTCGTATTTTTCATGAGAGTTTTCTTTCCTTGGCTTTTTTTTTTTTTTTTTGCTCTGTAGCTCTTTCAGTTTTGATGAAAATGCAATAGGATGCCATGGTTATAAGAACTGCTGTGTTCTGCTTGTTTACTCTCTTTCTGGTGTGGAATTTGTCTTTACAGATTCTGCTGCTTTTGCTGAAAGCTGCTTGAGGTCATATAAAGTTAAACTCGAATATACGATGATCTCTTGTAATTGCTGTCCCAGACAAAGCAACATTATTTGAATCATATAATAGCCATCAGATGGTACTAGACTTCTCATTCTGAAAAGTCAAGAAGTATTGTCTTGTTCTTATTTTAAAGGTATATGAGGGAAACAGAGGCAAAGTTATCACTGTCCAAGCTTGCTAGCTTGAAGATTGTTCGATCTAGTTTGTCTGTATAAGTTGCTCTTATTTTTGTATTTCCTTCTGCTGTTACTTTTAAATAGCAATCAAGACATACTCTTCATGATCTAGGCAAGTTGTTTTACCTCTTCTCTGTTGGTCTTCATCCCCAGTCCTTTCTCTCCACCTTTTAGACCCCAGGTACAGTGCCTGAAACCTATTTCTCTGGGCTAGCAGCTCCATTAAAATCATTTGTGTCTCCAGGAAGCCAGGGCAAACACTCTGCCTTGCAGTGAGAGGATTTACAAGAACAAGTTCTTCAGCAGCTCACCTGGAACTAGCAGAGTGAGGCTGCACCTTAATCTGAAAGTCTACAGATACTACTGAAGTAGAAGTGACAGAAAGAATGGAAAGGGCACACAAAAAGCAGGTGGGCAGCTCCACCTGCTACTTCCCTGGTCTGAGGGACCTAAACATGACTGTTCTCTTCCAAATGTTCTTTTTGCTTTCCTCCCCACTATAAGCCTCTTTTTGAGCTCTTTTGTGGATATGATCCTTAGCTGCAACCAACTCCTCTCATGCACATATCAAGCTACCCACACCTTCTTCCTCTTCCACCCTCCTTGTACAGTGAGTTTCCCATGGCACACCCACCATACCCGGGAAACAGCACTCAAACTGTAAAATAAACAACAAACTACACTCCTTAACCATCTGGACACAATCCTGTGTCACTGCTCTGGGATGACTCTTCTTGAGCAGGGAGGTTGGACCAGATGACCCACTGTGGTCCTTTTCAATCTTAGTTGTTCTGTGAGTCCATGATAACAGCACACTAAAGTACCCATTTACATTTATGACTTATTAACCCAGCAGGTTTACTCAGTGAATTTACCATTGCTCTGTAACTTCTCACAAACTGTTGAGTAACTATGAATTTAATTGCAATTACAAAATTAGCTCCTAAAGGGTACAACATTATTCTTTTCAAACTTCACCTGTAGTATTAAAAAATTACTGTCCTCTAGAAATTAGGAAAAAAAAAACATTTAGAATTTATTATTATAATATAAGATGTACCTAAAGCAAATTGTGATTATGCAAAGTATCTCTGCTTGGAGCAACAGAAAATCAGATATATAAATTTGTGCTAAATAATTTGGTGCCCTGAAAAGCATCAAACTAGGCTTCTTTTCCCAGACTGAAAATCATAGGGGCAGGAATGTAGTGCCACAGGTATCAGTGAGAGAAGGGATTAAATTTTTTTCTTTGGGGTTTGTCAGACAGAAGAGAAAAAAAAATATAGAGGGCACCCCTAGGCAATTACACAGAACTGGGTAATTTACTATTGGAAATGAGGTTTGGTTTGAAGACAAATGTTCACTGGAAGAGAATGCAGAGGGCAGGAAAGCGAGCTGATTAAGCATCTATGGACAGTATCAAACAAAATAAATGTTGCAAAGAGTATTATTGCAAAATCCATGTAGGGTAGAAACACCAAACCCAACAGCAAATTTTTTTCCATTTAAGATTTCATTAGTTTCTCTTGAATCTCTCCTGTCATAGCCATGTTGTCAGCGTCCTACTTCAGTCAATGCACAGACGTGTAGGTTCTGTTATATAAAAAAAGAAAATAATATTGTTTATTGTCACTATTCTCACTAAAGGAAAATATTTCACTTATGGTGATACATAGTTAAATGGCACTTTTCTTGATGACCAAGATAGTGAATAATGTCCATTTTAAAAACTTTTTTTTTTAATGAAAGAGCAACAATCAAATGGAAGTGATGGCAGTCAGAATACTAAATTCACAATGGAAATGAGAGCTTCCAAATAATCTGTAGATGCTGAAAACAAAATTTATGTCCTTGGATTTAGTACTGCAAAATTCATCATTGCTGAAGCACCATTTTGATGACATTTGGTAGCACAGCTTTTCATTAGCAGGATGTTTCTTTTCCTTTGTTTATTTATTAGTTGTGTGGTTTGGCAACAACTCTTGTAAAATAGTTCTCCAGAAGAAAGTCCCACATATTTTTTTTTTTTTTAATTTTGGAAGCAAACATAAATGAGGGTCTTTCTCCTTAGCTGTAGAACTAATATTCAAAATAACAAATGAATTGACTTATCAGTGGCCCTTCTTGGACTGGGTCCCAGGGAACCCCTCTATAGCACTGGGTAATTTCTGAGACTAAAAGCTCAGCAAGAGAATGACTTGCCTTAGACAAAGCTTCCTCCAGTCGTTGTTCTATGGTTTATACCTGGAAGCACAAAGGGGTTTTATTCTCCCTCATAAAAAAAGAAAAAAATATAAAGCAAAACAAATATACAATGTCATGGGTTGCATCTGTGACCACTCTCAAAAACACTATAAAATATTTAATTTTGTCTCACAAAGCTCTCTGGCCTTATGGTCACCATGACAACACATTTTGACAGATTACCTTGATCGGTATAAATATGTCACTCATCTACTAATTATGTTTGTGGAAAGCATTTATTGAAATTGGGTTAGGCAGTAAATTAGAACTGAAAGTCAGCATGGTAAGAAGTGGACATTAACCAAAAAAAAGAAAGAATCCAAACATGTCTGAAGTGCTCATGGAGTCTAATTCCAAATCCAAACACTAATTTCACTTCTGGAAAGGACTGAAGAAGCATTCAGACTGAATATACTCAGGTCTTGGAGTTTAAATTTGAAATTCATGGATATAGGAGTTAAACTGTGATTCCTACAAGGTTAAATGAAAATATACTTCAAGTTACTTTCAGGAAAGCTTTACCTCGTTGAACACTGCTGTGGAGATTTCAGCAACAGTAACAAAAGAGAACATTCATGCATGGCTGAAAATGTTTTAAGATTCACGTGAACGATGTGAAAAAGTAGTTGAGAAGAGAAACACTTGAACCAAACATATCTAAATTCTGATCTTCTGAGAATAGCCAGACACCTTTGGGTTATGCCTGAATGACGCTGAAAGAAACACAGAAAGTCCCCTCCTTCTCATATTGCAGAGTGTTCTTTGGCATTCTAGACTGTTACCATTAACTTCTCAGTCTCAAATAAGTTGGGCAACAGCTTTTGATGTTCTTTTAACATATATACATGTACAGAATCACATCAGTATCCAATTCAGGTACAACACAGGCCACACCTGGATATGGATTTGGCCAAGTAGCCCTGACAGGGAACAAAGCAGCAGGAAACCATCAGAAATGGCAGAAAAAGCACAGCTTCCTAGAAGAACAAATAAAAACCCAGACATATGTTTACTTGCCTTGTTTAGATTCACCTGAAGACTAATTAAATCAATGCCGACTATTTTCAGTTGGCATACCATTCCCATGCAAACTAAAAAGTAGTTTCCTCATAAGTTTATATGCAATAGCCAACAAATTGCTGCTCAGCCAATGTCACTTATTTCCTCCCAACTATGAAATACTGAAGAAAGTTGTCATTCTCCTCCATAAGAACTTCTGCTAGCCCAAACCCCACAGTTAATAATCAGAGGATTCTCAACAAAACCACTCCTCCTTTTCTTCATCTGTTGGTTTCTCTACGCCATTTCAGACAACCCACTCTAAGCCCAAATAAAATGTTCAGTTCTGTCCCCTGAATTCAGCAGTTCTCACCCAGTTCAGTCTGTCAGTTCTTCCAGCTCCCCATCGCTCCTCACACAATTATATCCACAGCTGCCAATTCCCAAAGGAGTCAGTATCCAAACCTCTCATCTATGAAAACTTAGCTCGTATAAGTAGCTCTATGTAGGAAGATAAAAACTAGGATACCAGACATCAAGAAGCCAAACTGCAACTAACTTTAAAAAGACATAAACTCTCAAACTACATAAGATCTTAATACCATTTAGCATCATAAAAGCATGGCAAAGTTAGTCACCTAGAAGAAAAAGGTCTCTATTAAGTACCAGACAGTGTAAAAGAAACTTTTCAGACCTTCACAGAAATGTTAAAAAGGGTGGTATCTCGGAGGAAATAAAACCACAGACTTCCTACTGTTTAAGAACAAAGTATGACAATCATGAGCAGCACAGAAAATGCCACTGAGGTTCTACGTGGGAAGAGCCCTAAGTGTGTATCAATCAAGGCAATATCAGTGGGAAAATGGCTTCAAACTACCAGTGGCTAAAACCAACAAGGTATACTTAGAAACAAATGCTCACCTTGCAAATTTAATGCAGAAAGGAAAAGGTTTAAGTAATCAGATTGCATGGTAAGCGATTCCCAGAAAGCTTTTCAGCCCATCCTGTGAGAACGTGCATGCTGGGGCATAGCTATGGCTCTTGCTGTCAGGGTGTATTCTCATGGAAATTTCTAACTGAATCACTCAGTGGGCACATTTACATGGCAAAAAGCTGTAGAAAAATCTCCCAAAGCCAGGGGAAAGTTATACTGCCAAAACTGTTAAGCCCTAAGTGGGTTTCCAAATAAAATTCAGTTGCTCTATTGGGTGCCACTTGAATGAGTCAACAATAAACTAAGGCATTAGTTAAAAAAAGGTCTTTTTAATATGGAAAAGTATCTTTCAGTTTCTGAAACAGCAATCCCCTTGAGAACAAACTGAAAGGTGAGACTTGTGAAAGGCTTTGTCCAGTTTCAGCCCAGTGCCTTTCATATGTTTAGAGATGCATTCTACTGTTGCTGCATATCAAGTTTGCAGCTTTAGTGTGGTTTTCAGCAGTTGCACAGAGCAAAAGAAACATTTCTTTGGACTTTAGACAGCTTTTTAACATTTTCCGTGTTGTGACTAACCTTCTAACATCCAGGCCCATTCATGGACCACTTTCACTCCCTCTCGTGTTAACCTCATCTCACGCCTTTTCCCTCAGAAGTTTGCCTGTTTGAGTACATGAAAAGTTCACAGAAGGTAAGTTTAAAATTAACTTCCATCAGTGAAGGGCTGTTGTGGAGGTTGCAATTGATTTCATACAGCAGTGGGACTTTGGAGGCCCACTGTTATGTCATAATGATCCTCATTATTTGTTTTGATCTGTAGCTTTCTCCAAGCATTTTATATGATTAAGGTAAAAAAGACATATTTTTTCTAAAAGACAAATATCCTGGGTGTATGGTTGACATATTGTTGGAGGTGACTTTATAAAAAAACCAAAAAACAAACACAAGAACTCTGGTAAGAAGCAGTATGCACAACCTTGTTTGTGATGAATGCTACAAGACACTGGAGTTGCAAACACATGTTGGGCTAAATCCTTCTTTAAAAATAACAGTAAATCTGTTATGAATCTTGAAAATTATGTAAATCTGACATAAATCTTGAATCTGAAGGAATTCAGTTAGTTAAACTCACAAAAATATTCCAGAATATGATTTGAACATTATTAAACAGTTGTTAAAGAATTGGACCTCCTGCCTTTTACATCTAACAGATATGTTAGGTAAGAATATTTTTTCTTTGGCTACTTGAATAGTAAGACTTTTTAATATCTTATAAAGAACTACCAGCTGCTACAACTTCACATGAATAACTCACTTGGTCTGCTGAAATTAGTCCTTAAAGACCACAAACACAGACTTCCATTGAGTCCTTGCCCATGTGATACTGTGTTTCTCTCTGTGATGTTTCATGTGCATTGTGATATTATTCCGAATGTGTTAACCAGGCTGCCTATTTGTCACATTTTATTAAGATAGAAAAGTTGTTTTTTGAGGGATGGCTCCTAAGAGATGCAAGATGTAGCCATACTTGAAGCCTAATCTGATGTTTGACAAGGGGGTAATGTTTGTGATGAATACACATTCCAACCTCCTATATCATGACAAGTGCAAAATCTCTGATTTCCTATTAAATAGAAAGGTTCCTATGCTACATCACCATATTTTCTACTTAAATGTATATATTTAAATGCTTATTTACAACCTTTTCTTTCCATCTATAAAAGAATATTTTCTACCCATTACAGTTGTGCAACTGGCCTTACATTCTGCCTAATACCCCATTTGATTACAATTTGGTTCTGTATAGTCCTTTGTTTTCTGTTTAAATGCTTTGTTGCTATTTAAATTTTCCATTTACAGAACATAAAGTCTGGCAAACAACACCAAGAATAAATATGTACAGAATACACGAATAGAGCTGTATCCATCATCCTTTCTAGCACAAATAAAATCCACTGCCAAATATTCTCGACACTCATAGCAATAGTTGAAAAAAAAACCCACCCATCCACCATGAAAAGAATTTCTCATGCAGATTATTTCCCAGTCGAACAGGGTAGGTGGATAATAGCACTGAAAACAGGGAGTGAAAAAGGGACTAAGTTTTAAATAGCATAAATGATAGCAGCCTATAGACAAGGTAGCTTTAATCAGTCAGCCAGCACTAGACAATTTTAAAACCTGGCAGTTAGCAGCGATTTTCTTAGCTTGTGGTATTTGAAGGACATTGATATACACATCAAACAGAATTCAGGACATGCATTGTGGAAGTGCCAGTTGAAGCTTTATGTGTAAGCTAAAGTTGGAATTCAATCCCTTTATCATGCACAGACGTACAGACTCTCTCCTACCAACCTTCCACTCATTTTGAGTGAATCACAATTTTTCCAAGGATTTACACATAAACATATTCATTAAAAGCTAGTCTCTAAATCAAAAAGTGTCACACACTCCAGACCACAGACGTAGCATAGGTTAAATTATATATTAGTCTTGCAATGTTCGTGTTGTTTTATTATTCATTAAATTATAAAATGCTCAATTTCTTTAAGTGGTCATACTAAAAACAACCACAACAACAAAAATCCTCTTGGTCCACAAAAGGAGGGTATCAACCGAATATTGACCTTTGTTTTCTTGTCATACACCTGCTTTAACCTTCCCATCACCTTCTCCCTTTTTCTTCCCATCTTCAGAAATGTGCATGTATGAGCATACATACAACCCGTAAAGCAACATTGCCTTCCTGAAGGGAAAACTGCCGGTTAGAGGATGACAGGGAAAGACTTAATGTGTCTGTTCAGGTGGCTTTGTTGGCCTGTTTTCACGTGCTTATGATGAAATAACCTGTTTCTCCTTGCATGGGAATTGCAGGATATCTTTCTGCAGGGATACATGCTCACGACAAAAAAAAAAAAAACTGGAAGTCCTGGCAAATGAAGCAAGACTCCTTAGCACAAGCACCCAGTTACCAAATCTGCCAAGCGCACTTCAAAACATCCTATGCAGTCTTTATAGAAAAGCTAGTATATACCAAAAATTATAAACTAAACCCAGTTGCTTCCCATTTCATTTTTTTCTTTTACATTTGAAATATCTGTAAATATCTTAATTTTTTTTAATACTATCTGAGAGGAAAGAGTGGGTAAAAAATGTACTTTAACAAACTTCTAGGAAGAAAGGTAAGAAAGATTTGGAAACAGTCTTATAATGAATGTTTTAAAGATGAAAGATAAATACTTCTGGCTAAGTTCTGAATACATCAGCTGCCATAAAAGGAAACAATACACCTCTGGCAAATATGCTGGAGAAAATGTGACTAATTGAAAGGGTTTACCTCTAGAAATAAATTTAGGATGATGTTGCAGTGCTTTGAAGATAAGAAATCCCCTCACAGCTGCAGGTACTGGTGCAGATCCCTGGTGGGGGGGACTTACAGCTCTAGATGTGGAGGGGGAATGGTGTCTCCTGCCAAAGTGTGGAGAGAGGGTGGAGGCTGGTCCTGCTGGTACCAGGCTCTGGGATGGAATTCCCCTTTGCAGGCACAGGCCAGTACCCCTCCTGCAAGGACAGCAACACCTTCTTCTAGGAAAACACTCTACAAGACCCAGCATACTAAGAGTCCTTTTTTAAAAAATATGTTTAATGAGTCTTGCATGACTCTCTTAAGCAGCCATAGGATTTCAGTCAGGACTGGAGAGCAGGTTTTTTCATATGTACCTAAAACTTCACTCCTTTCCCAAAGGTGGCAGCTGTTACTGTCACAGTCAACAAGAGCCACAGGTGCTTCAGCAAATACAAAGCTGTCTTCAGTTTTTTGTCTTTTGGAAAGGAGGTATAAATATCTGAGTTTATTTCTGTCCTTTACCTCAGGCACCTGTTTTTGTAGCTGTTTGTACCGTCATGCAGTATATAACTGGTGAAAAGCTAAGGAATCATTTGGATGGAAGGCACGACACAATTGTTAGAAATTATTGTCTTTGTTCCCCAAATGTCACATAATCAATGAGAGCAGAAATTGTGTCTTTGAGAAATATTACTGCTTCTAAAAGATCAACACTGATGAAAGAGAATAGCTGAACAACACCCTAGTTCCCCTAAATATTTTTTAACTTCCTGAGACAATGATTCTTGAAAGTATTCTATGAATACATTCTTTTTATGCATCTTAACAGAACAGACTAGAAGGGAAGAGGAAGGGAAAGGAAAGAGAAGGAAAAGGAAGGGGAAGGGATCAATTCATTCTTTGTATCAAAACATAACATTTTATACTGACTGCAGTACTTGGAAACCCAATGCATGTTAAAATAAAAAATGAAATTTTCTGAGAAGTGAGAAGTTTACGATCTTTGTTAACTCCTGAGTGGTGCTTGAGATGTCATTGCAAAGCTACAGATGTTAGTTCCTATGCAGTAAACCAGACCAGACATTCACGGTGTGTTTGATACTCCATTGAAATTACTCAAGTGTTCAGTTGGTAAATGTTTACCCTACAGCAAATGTGAGGAGTAAGTTATCTTACTTGTTTGTTTGGGATAGTTGCATGCACACAGTTATTTCAAAGTAACTGAACCTGTAATTTGTTTGTCTTGTTCAGAGTATTTTGGAATAGTTTTGCTCATTTGTTGGTTGAGATCACTCAGAAGGAGTGATCTAAAGAAATGAAATACATTTACTGTGGCTTTGATAAATCACATTAAACTTGAAGTATTCGCTGATAACATAAAATGTTCATTTAAACTGAGCTTCACTTAGTTTAGTTCACTTCTAAGATAAGATCAGATTGAAAACGATATAGAAATTGTTTCACTTACATAAACCAAGACAAAGATCAGATGAAGTAGTAACTCTAAGGCAGAACACTGTATAACTATATAATTTTTTCTCTTTAATTCTTATTTAATCTCAGAAACCTTTAAGGCTTCTCCTAAAGTATCTTTACCCTCCGATCACTAAGACAGTTATTTGATTACTGTATAACTAGAGGCAGCCCATAATGCTGGATAAAAGCTGTTTGCCCTGGATAAACAGGACAATAACTGCTGTGCTTCTTCCATCCTTCAAAGGAATGACTTTACTGTAGGAAAGCCAAACTTACATTCACCAGCAACACAATCAATATTTGAAAATTTGCCAGTCTTGTAATATCAGATTTGCCTAGGGCAAAGCAGAAACATCCAAAGTCTGCAGCAGGAATGTGTAGAGTGTCCTTTAGCCTTTAAGAAGGCTATTGTGGTAACTACCTTGAGTCACCTGGTGATCAATTAACTGATTTTAGAAATGTCTCATGAAAAAGTCCTCATCATGGCACATTTTGAAATATTTGCTTCTAGAACCTTTTTCTCTATATCAAATTATATAAATTAAATGTAAATTTATATTATTACTTGTATTCATTTTAAATCTCACTGAAGCATAGACAAACTTAAAGAGTGACTTTGGAACACAGCTAAATCTTACTGTGGAAGGTAGGTGGCAAGACATTAGCAGAGATTATCTGTATTTCAATGTAAACTGCTCTCATCCAGCACAAGTAGCTGCAGGGACAGAGCCCAAGTTTTGGAAAACACACAAAGATGTGCTCACATGTGAACAGATACACAGTCGTGGATACATATGGACATGTATGAAGGAACACAAGCACGTGTCCACATTTGCATGACCAAAAATGCACAGACACTCACATGCATAGATGTACAAACACAAATCCAATCCACAAAGGCAACAGATTTTCTGGACCTACCACATAAGAATTCTGAACGAATTTTAGTTGGCCTAAAATCTCGGAACAGTGGAAAAACCTATGGTTTATTTTGTATACCAATAAATAATAGAAACCCAATCAAACCAACCAACCAACCAAAACAAAAATCCAACCAACCAAAGCAAATAAACAAACAAAAACCGGGGGGAAAAAAACAAACCAGAAATAAAACCAAAATTACAGAATGAGAGACCTGTTCTTCCCATTTCTCTACTATTCCTAATGGCTCTCCCAAGAGAAGTGGTTTTTTTAGGGATCTCTACGTGTGTGTCAGCCTGCACAGTTCCTTCCTTTAGCATTCTTCCTTTTAGTATCAAAAAGAATTATTTGCTTTGCCTTTGGCTATGGTTTCTCTTCTCAGAGGAAAACTGAATCTCATTCCGAATCCACTGCCCAACACACAGATCAATAAATGTGATGTGGCCAGTGACACTGATATGGAGGGGCTGGAGGAGCCCAGCCAGAGATGCAGCAGAAATGGGGAACCTGTGGCAGGATGGGGGATACTGTGGAAGAAATGGGAAAATGTGTCAGGACACAGCAGGCACCACTGGGTGAGCTGCAGTGTTTGGACAGACATCACTGTCCCTGCAATCAGTCCTGACCTTTACTAGGGAAAAGGCAGAGCACTAGAGGGAAGCAGCTCCTGGGTTTGATCCATGGCATTACCTTGACCTAAACTGTCCAGCTTTCACAGGGACAGCAGACAAGATTAAATACTAGAGAAAATTAATAAAATCCCTAGTTTAATTGGCAGCCACTACTGATATTAAATAGATCCTCTTAAAGAATAGCGTTTCTGAATCACTAAGGTTGAAATGTAATTGAAAATGTGCTTATGAGAAACATTTTTTGCAAAGCCTGTGAAACTGTGAGGATTAGGCTGAAGTATCCAATGTGATCAATATCTTGCAATCGCATTAAGGCCTCGGGCAACAGGGACCCTCATTCCTTCCCATTTCCCATTTTCTGTTTTCTGTTTCTAGGCACCATCATAGGCAATCAGACATGAACAGAAAATGAATTTGCTACAAGCTGGTAGCATTGTAAGTGGCTTTGATATAAGTGGAACAAGGGTCGGTAACTTCTAAGCTCCAGTAGCCTGATAAGAATATTAAGTCTACCATTTATCCCCAATGAGTGCTTGATTAGCCATATAGTGCTCTGCTGACAGAGTTCACTAAAAATACATTATGCTAATAACACTGGAGTGCCAGCAAAACTGGGGAAACCCAAGTCTTAACACAAAGAATGAGTCATTATGGTATTTACCTGGCAGACACAGTTACAGCAAAAATATAGGGGGTGGGGGTGGGGGGGAAGACATCTTAGTCCTGTTTGCAAAGATATGGACAGAAACAGAGGTGACTTCTCAAAGAACATTAGGATTAGAATAAATAAAAAGAAACACACGGTGCTGACAAGCTGGCGTGTGGAAAATAAAGATTGCTTAGTTTTTCAGAGCAGGCAGCTGCTAGTGGAGACAAGTCACTTACGTGTATTTATCTTTGTCTGAGCTATTCACATGGCTATTCGCTGGTGCCTCTTTCTGCCTGCTTGAACACCGGCAGCATTTCCTCCTTGCTCTGTGCTCAGATCACAGTCGGCATTCCCACGGCCATCCCACAGCTCCCTCCTGTTCCCAACCCCCTGCCATCACCCCCCTCAGCTGAGCTCCTGCTGACGAAGCCTTTGCTCTCTTCTAAGGGAAGGATCTGTAGGCTGTGTCTCTTTCTCGGCATCAGCTACAGGTGTTGCATCTCCCAGCAGCCACCCAAACCATCCCCAGGTGTAGCAGACACCTTGGGTGGGGATGTCCTGGATGTCCTTTGCTGCTTAACTCGCTGAATTTGCTTCTCCCAGACACTTGAACACCCCGGTCCTCCTCACAGTTGTCCTGTCCTCTGCTGCAATTAGCACCCTAATTAGCGCACCTAGCAGGGCTCAGGGCTCCATACAGGAAGCCAGACCCATTCTGTGGCCGATGGTCTGCCAGCTACTTCACAGGAAAATTGGGGCACGGTACTTGGGCATGACTCATAGCAAGGGGAAGCAATCATTTCACAGGCCTACAACTGAGACTTCTGCAAAACAGGATCAAGCTTGGAAAAAAAAAAAAAAGAGGCGTGGTTAGTCTGGCCATTAGAGCTGGTCAATTTTTTTTTCCCTGCAAATCTTTTACTAGCCAAAAATGCTCTTTAAGCCCAGCCAAAATTAGGTCAAATTTGCCTAACAGTTTCAATGAAAAAAACTGTATTTCAAAAGACAATAGAATGTCTCCTCAACTTCAAAAACAATTTGGTTTTTTATATATTTTAGAGGTGCTGTAAAAATATTTTCAAGAGTTGACAAAAGTTAAAACCAAAGCGTTTTCTTTAGAATGTGTAAAATATTTAAGTGCACCTGAAACATACCTGAAACATTTTTAATGGCTGGTTTTACCCAGAAAATGGAAGAATAAAAAATAACCTAAGACTCTACTAACTTTGAGAAATATTGACAGTGAGCCAAAACCCTCAGCTACTCACAGTCAACTATTACAAGCCACCAAACTGTTTAAATGCAAAGGTACAAAAGAGCTAAGTAATCTGATCTATTGTAGCTGCTTGTACATGAAGCAGTAATGTGAGAAAGGTCCAGGCAATGAAGAAATGCAAGCACTTCCATGACCACAATTTGTCTCATGCTAATGTAAGTGCCGAAAATAGGTCAGATAAATCATGCCTTAAAAATGCCCATTTCTTTTCACTGACCAGAGGGGAAACAGGTGACTAGTGCTGGTGTAACATTCTACCTTATTAATGTCAACAGTGGGGTGAGATGAGTTTCTGCATTTTAATAATTCACAAAAAAAAGAAAAAAAAAATTAGGTGTAACCCCGAAACAGGAGGCCAAACGATGGAATAACTGAGCAATGGAGAGGATATAAATTCTTTTTGCTTACTCTGGCATTCAACATTTCATGATCTATTTAGTCTCCTATGTTTTCCCTCCTTTCTTACCTTTTCTCCCATTTAACTCTCTCGTCTTCCTTTTTTATCCATCCATCTTCCATCTTTCTTTCTTGAAACCTCCCAGCTTAATAGCTGTTTTCTGGAATCTACTGTTTACAGTGTCCACCTGTTTCTGTCATCTGCTGGCTATCTTTCATCACCCTTGGGAAATGAAAGAGAACACTTCAAAAACCATAAGCATTATGGGAATTGCCCCAACCTGGCAAACTGTATCCTCAGTAGGAAATGACATCAGATGTGGCTCCAAGCAAGGATTGCTCTGTTTTTTTCAGACTTTAACCCTGAAATGCCACTTTCATTACCCTCCATTTTAAAATTTCTTTTCTGGACTCATGCCTCCCTTTGAAGTATCGTTATGAAATCAAGTATTCCTGGAACCCTAATCTCATTTTGTGTCTTGCCCTTCAAGGGGACCTCCTGTGAATTCTAGATGAAATATTTTATGTTTTACATTCATCTGCTTCCCTTACAAGCAAGATATCAGAGTCCTTAGTGGGGCTTTAGAAGATTTTTCACTTGGTCCAAATCTGGCCAATGATTCACTTTTAAGTAGAGCTTTTTGATTGTGCCAACTACACCCTACAAAATACAGTAAGGATCACAACAAAAAATGAAAGGCAATCTGTATTACTTCTAGTTGTAAAAAATCATGTATTTGACTACACCTCTGAAGAAAGAGAGCAAAGCCTGTATCACCCCACTCCATAAAAGCAGTTTACAGGCGTTAGACAACTAAATAAAAAAAAAAATCATTCCAAAGCAACTCACCATGCTCCTGGATGACTGAACTGCTGATCACTTTGTCTGGCTGTATGGAAAGTTAATGCAAGCTGAAAGTTTTCAATTTATAGCAAATAGTGTACTTAAGCAGCAGAAAATTATATACTTACTGTTCCACTCCAACTGCGTGTGATATATGGACTCCAGAGGAAAAAGAGAAATAAAACCAGGTGGTAAATAATCAAACTATTCTCTTCATTAGCCTTGGTATATATTCTACAGTTTTGCAAGCAATAAGAAACCACACGCAGTGTTAATGCCTTTTGTTTTCTATTGCCCTTTACTTTTTGCCATTTATATTACCAATATTTCCCCTTTTTTCCTTATTGTTCCTTTTTTCTCCCCCTTCTGAGATTCTGAAATTGCTATTTGTCAAATTTACTATGATGTTTAACCACGGTTAGGTTTATAAAGCTAATTATCCATCACTATAAACATGTCAATGTAAGATCTCCAGCTAATCATACAAAGTTCTATCCTGTCAACCTGACAGATCCTCAGCCAATTCCAGGAATACAGGACAGGGCAGAAGGCTTTGCTGAGCACTTCTGAACCTGATTTTTGGCAGTGGAAAGGTGCATTTGGGCACATGAAAACTACATTTGAGGCACAAGAATGATGATCAGGTAAAATCCTGCCACTGATACCTAAGAATTTCATCATAGTAAGACTACAGAGACTTCAGTGGATACTAAACATGAAGCAAAGGAAAGACACTGCAGAATGAGGTTTTTATGAAAGCAAACCTTCATTCTACCTTTAGGTTTACATCTAAAGTTACTTTTATGGAAATGTGGGACTTTGGACCCTTTTTTTTTTTTTTTTTTTGATAATTTAAAATCTCTTGTCTTCTGACCCTTTCATATTCTATGCTGTGCTCTTGGCAATAACAGTGAGCCATGCTAGACTCAGAAACTGTAATTAGTATCTGCTCATACAAATGTTCCGGCCTGTTTTTTCTCATTACTCAAACTCCATACACAAGACATGTTATAGAAGCATAAATTGTTTCCCTACTGCGCTTCTAATTAACACTTCCATTAGTGTTCCACAGGCAGAGAGCACGGAACATACTGAAAGAAAACGCTGTTTACAGAAACGGTGATAAAATGTATACAAATACGTCCTGCAAAGTGCAATCAAGCCAGCTTGTGTGACATGTGGATGTGTTTCTCTGTGTGTAGGCACAAACAGGTGTGCTACACTCACATGCAAGACTAATTTGTTCATTAACATTAAAAAAAACCCCTAGATGAATAACAGTCCATTAATTTTTGTAATTACTTCTTGCATGCCCACATCATTGCTCAGTTTAGTTTCTGAAGCCCTTGGTAGCTTCAAATTGGCTCCTTGGCATGATCATAGTGAATATTTGAGTTGCCTTCCGTTGGCTGGTATGTTGGAAATTTGAATTAACCTTAAATCAAGATAAAAATCAACATTTTAGCTTTTTTCTTTTCCGCCTTTAAAGGCAGAATGGATTATCAAACGGCTTGCTGGGCATCATAAATATTTCTGGATTTCTAGAAGAATTGATTTATGCCTTTAAATAAAAACATGCATAATCTTTTCAATTTTGCATATGATCAATACAAAGCCAAGTGGGGAAAAAAAACCTCCAAGCAGCTGTAACTGGATTTCATCTCCAGAAATCCCATTGTGAGACTCAGGAGAGTCGGTCCACAAGGAAAGAGATTAAACAAATAGTCTTGTGACCTAAAGTGCAATGAGATTTGCACTGTGAGAGTAAGTTTGAAAGCCTGACAATTAGCTGCAACTCAGGGTTGGTGATAGGGGGATGTTGCTTTTGTTTTTAATTACATTTTATTGAACTACCAAATGATAAGCATCAAAAGACAAGATTGTCTTGGATCATCAAAGACGGGGTGGGGGAGGTTGTTTGTTCTGTGAATTCAGGCAAACTAAAAGAGCTTTTTCCTGTGTTTACCTGAGTAATTAATGAAAGACCAAATTGCTTTTGAGCCAGCAGGCTGCAGTTAATTGGAGTTATGTGCATTCAGTGAACTTAGTGATTTGGCTTAAAAAGGATTTACAGTGTAGGTGACAACCCTTCTCAGGGAAACATAGCAGCAAAGGCTGAATTTAGAAGACAGCTTCCAGATGATGTAGTTTATGTGGAGAGCTTTCTCTTTCAGGTAACGTTTGGAAGTGGAAAAAGTACTGGGTAAACTGAGCAAAATGCTTGGAAAAAGTTTAGTTAAATAATAAGTTTAAAAAGTGGAATACAGACATTCAGCCTATTGCTAAACTCTTTTTAACTGGCAAGATCAGTGACTTCAGAGAAGATTGCCAGTCTACCCAAAGGAAAATTATGTTTGTAGGAACAAACATGTTCTAGTTTCTAAAGTTATTACCATCTCTATTTCTCTAATATATCTCACTAAGGACTGGAGACATACTGTGATGCTCTTTATCAGATGTAGTCGCATCTAATAATCTACCGTTATTATCAAATAATAATAAGACAATTTGCTTTTAAGTATATGACTCAAAATGTCAAGAATTATCAGCATTGGTAATTCTTTTCCAGTAGAAATGTGGATGAGCTGCACTGGTATTTCCACATACTTTCAAGTATAAGTTGTAATCAAAATAATATGTGAAAAATAATTGTCATCGCTGGGTTGGGGAGCAGGCCTGGATGCCTTTACCCTGAGCCCTGCTGCTGAAATATCTGCAAGACTTTCTGGGAGATAGTAAGATATTTCAACAGTTTTATTTTTAGGCTATCTGTTGGGACTGAAATGGTGCAGTGCATTAGAAAACTTCTTTCAGCCTCAAGTCCTGTGGTTGTCCGCAATGGCTGAAGTATAATCTGTGTTTAAGTTGCTGTGGGCTACTTTCCCAGTTGCTTCCTTTCTAATTTGGTAAACCTAAGAGATCCATTACATTTTAATACACAGTTCATTAATTAATAGAAAAAGCTGGCATTTTCATAGGACTATAACTGTTTTCACCAGTATAGCAGTTATAGAGTGTACTATATTATTATTTACAAAGCAGGTTCAAAAATTACATTTACAAAAAAGATTTAATTGAACAATTTAGTAAATTGGGATTCTTTATTATTTGGAATTAATATATGGCATTATTGTTCCTGTGAATATATTATTTCCCAATATAACACTTCTGCAGAATCTGTTGAATGCAAGTTTCTGAGTTACTGAAAGGAAATACGTACACAAAGGAATTTTTCAGTTTTCACGATCCAAAATCAGTATTAAAAGCAATTACAAATGACAGGAGAGAGGAGAGGACAAGAGAAGAGAGGACAGGAGGACACAACACGTGGATGATTAATTCTAGGCACAGAATCCAGATAACAGGCTCCTTTTCTTATATGGCTGTGTAGATAATTCAGATATCATAATGCCAAGTCACATAATAAATAAAGTCCCAGTTATACTCATCACCTCGTATTTTGGCCAACACAACATTTGGTCTCATTCCACCCTATAGGATCATTTGCATGTAAAATAAACCAGAAAGTTTTGCAAAGGAGAAATTGTTCCTGGGGTGAAAGATATGCAGAGCCTCAGATATGTGCCAAGCCCACAGTTCTTTTAAAGGCATAACAATGTGAGAAGTTACTGTTAAAGTGATTTGGGGATAAATTATGTTTGTTGCTGCCTGATTTGTAGCATGGAAACAAGGGACACAAGGGGTTTCTCTCACACACGCCTAAAGATCCCAGGACATAATTTTGCTGCATACCTCCACAGGAAGCAAATGATGCTTCCTCAGTTATATCTAGAAAGAGAAAACACATGAAAACTAGACAGTGCAAGTGTAAAGAATTCTGTGTATTTTCTGCACATTGAAAAAAAGATAACAGGAAACACATCTGTTTATTGCATTAACAAGCTGCTGGTAGCAGTAGGGTTGATCCATAAGAACTGCATTACACTGGACAACTTGTAAGCAACCTGCTACCTGATGGAATTCATTTGGGCATGAAGGACATTCCTGTCCCTATCACAAGGAATCTCACCAAGGCCAGAGTGCCCAGGACTAACCGGGTGCCAACTTAATCCAATCACCTCAAATATCCTGAAGCATTCTTTGGAAACTGCTCCCTTGTCCTCCAAATCCTGAAATATTTGAGGGACAAACAAGGAGACAATGCGAGAATGACAACCAACATACTGATAGCACTGTTGTCAGGGTAGGATTCAAGTCCCTGCCCCATCAAAGATAACTGGTTTTTAAAATGTACAAAGGATTCAGCAAGACAGATCACAAAAGCCCTGAATAAGAATATGGTGCAAGATGGTGATCAGCAAACACCATACACTGTAGAAAAATGTGCTCGAGTAACTGCAAAAATAATTTACAGGTAAGATCTATAATCTGTGAACTATAGGGTTAAAAGGAGAGACCACACTCACTCCAGTTTGCTTTCTACAGATTTGGAATTGGTTTGACACTGCTTTCTGGATCAATTCCTCAAGTGACCCACACAAAGAGATGTCTACATTTACAACTCTTGAGCTAGAAAGTGATCAATATTTCCCTCTGTTTCCCTTTATATTTGCAAGTATATGTCTCCATATTTTTCCAACGACAAAAGCTGTTTCTAAATCCCTCACATGAAGGATATTCAATTTTTTTATTTTTTTTTTGACCATATAACTGAGTTTCCTGAAACCTATTGGAATGCAGAGGAAGAATGTTCATTCTCAGAAGCAAATTCTCAAATAATTTTTAATGTGTTATTGTGGTACTCTATATGCAAAGTTGTAACAAACCAAATATTTAAAACCATTAAAATTTCTCATTTCTAATGAGAATTTTTAAAATTAAGTCAGTGTATTCAAAGGAGGCTGCAAGGAGAGGAAAGCAGCCTGAAGCCCAAAGCTAGGAATCTACTAATTAAGATATGCAATAAAAATGTTAATCAAGTAAATTTAGGGAGGATGGGGGAAAGTGATTACATAATCCTCTTGGCAGCATATCATGTCTCAGTGCTCTCACACTGGAAAATGATGAGTAGGTAAACAAGAGAGAAAAAAAAACAGGTCCTTTGATTGTGGGCCAAAGAAGAAACTGCTCCAATTGGCTTCTCTAACCAACATAAGCAGTTCAAGGAGAAAACATTGAGATCTAAGAGCTCTCTCTAGTGTGCCAGCCTGGGGACAGCTAACACAAACTAACAAAGGAGCCTGAGAAACTGAAGTATTTAAGATGGTTTTCACTGAGTATGGCCAGAGCAATGTCCTTTGTTATTCTGGTTTTTTATAACTCTGTTCCACCACTGCAAAACCATAAATAAACAGGATATTTGGTTCTGTGTTCTGTATTACAGATGTTTCACTGCTGACCATCAAGGAGGTACTTCACTCGAACTTGCATGGATCCTTAAAGCAGGGCTTTGGGACTATGACCATCTGTAAGCTTTTAGCCCAGTAACTGTGGTGGTGTTTGTGACAGACTTTGTGCTAAGGTAATAACACAGAATTTGACACCTATCAGGCTCTGTCTGGACTTCTTTTTGGCCTAACTGGAGCCATATTTAGTCTTATTTAGTGGTAACAACAATTATCTAATAATCTGATGGCTATTACCTACTTTGTTTTAGATTGTGAACAATGTAGGGGATGACAGCAAGCAGGTACTCAGTGCAGAATGAGCTATTTGTCACTCTTCAATAAAACAAAGGGTAGAGGAATGAGAGCATGGGGTAATAGAGGGGTGTTGAAACTATGGGCACAGGATGACACCAGGGGCCACAGGGCTATAAACATGTCACCAATGATCACTTAATGGTCATTAAAGGAATGCAACCATGTGAGCAGGGTAAAGATAGCTTTAAGGATAACAAAGAGAATAATGGCCAGGTCTCTAAACAAGCTAAATGTGCTACACACAGTAATGTGGAAATGTGAGCCACTGAAGAAGAAGCAGAGCACAGAACATATAAAATTACTCCAGGCAGACTCAAAAGTGAGGAGGAAGGAAACATGTATCGGCATTGAAGTTCTCTCAAAAAAGAACTATTCTGCTGATGACTGGTCGTAGTCCTTTTCTCCTGCCCTGAACCAGTGCCTGAAACTTATGACCCAGAAACACAGTGGAAGTCTGACAGTAACACCAAAGATCCATGGAGACGCTTGACTCTTTATGTATACCAATCTCAACTGCATATAATTTGAATACAATTTGAATCAAAAGTGTCAATACAATTGTAAAAGGACTAATGGCCATTCTTTAATTGATCTGTTAAGACTTTGATTAGTATAACAATAAAATCTTTGTTTGTGTATGATATGTTCTTATTTTCCAGGTTAGAAGATGTTAAGGGCAGCAAACAGCTGAGAATAAATGCAGCTTACTCTGTAACTTGACTGCAGAAAACTGGCAGCACTTGCAGGATGCACAGTAAATACCCCAGGGCATTCCTCAGGTGTTTCAAAAGGGCGAGAGGATACATCTCCACCAAGATGTTGCGCCGTTTTTAGGAGATAAAAATAATATGTACGTCCATACACACGGAGAAGGCACCTTCCCAAATTACCCAAGAATCCCCTGGTTTGGAAGCAGAATAATAATGAAAAAAAAAATTCAGGATTGCCCCAACTTCATAATAGATTGCAGTTGCTATCATTGGCATCTGCAGCTCAAAGCATGATGCTGGGCTGAGAATTATTTAGAACTGTCCATCTGTCTGTCACAAATTCATAAACTCATAAAATGCTTACCCAATTGTACAAGCATGTATTTCAGAGCACTTACTAATTTTTAATAATATTTACTTTGTGACTAGAAAGCAGAACAGTTAATCACAGCAACTGGCTAATTTCTGGCAAAAATAAACTCAATGGTACTAATTTTGATAATATTCTCTTGTTACATCAGTAACCCTGTAGCATTAAACTTCCTGACCTGAATTTTTTTCATTATGTTTATACTGAATTATTTTGTCCAATAAAAAGAATATTATGAATAAGGCTTAAAGATAGCATTCAGGTTAGGTGGGAGTCACTCTATAAAGCTCAAACACTGTATTTATTAATTACCTGGCTAAAAGTGTCTGCTATTTGGGGATTCTGTATCTTGATTTCAGAGAGATTACCTGTTTGAATCAAAATAACACACCTTCCAATTCTATTACTTACTTATCAAAACAGTAATAAATGATTTGAAATGTGCAATTTTTATTGCAACTGTGATACTACTGTAGCTAATAAACACAATTATTAGGATGTGACCTCTTACCTGGAAAAGCTCCAAAAGTATGTGCAGTTTGACTTCAGGCAAGAAATTGGGGGGGGGAGGGGGGGAACCAGGATTTTTTTTTAAAATGAAAATATTCATATTTACATGAAAAGGTTCACTTTGTTAAGGTGTGGTAATGCAATATCAGAAAAATAAATAATTATATGAATTGAATATGAATATATAACATCTATATGGAGATCACTCCTCATTACCTTTTTAAATCAACATATTTTAAGGAAAATTATTTAAAAAGGGAAAAGAAAAAATTAAATTTACATATTACATGTATTGTATAAAAAAGCAAGAGAATCATGATTTTTGTATGCAACAGAGTGACAAGTGTATCTCTTCTAAGGTAAAAAGAATACGTCATAAAATCTATGAAAGTAACGAAATTAAATAAATTAAAATATTTTTTCTTTCTTTCCCTAGATATCAAAATTAGCTATAGTTATTGCTGTTTTATAAAGAGGGTACCTTAGGAACAGAAGAGGTATCTGAACTACCTGGGTACAGGCTGGTCTGGCTGTTAGTGCCCACTCACCCTGGTGCACAGAAGCTGCTCAGAAAATGCATCTGAGCCGTTGTACAATCTCAGTTTTGATTTTGACTTTGTTTCCAATGGCAATATATACAGTTTTCTGTATACAGGTGGTGTTTTTCCTGTAGTCCTCAAGTAGATATGGATTTCAGCACAATGCAGGTATTTCCAAAGATGAAATACAACCCCAATAAAATGCAGGTTGGGAACAAATCATGTATATCAAGGAGGAGAAGTCTGGAGAATTAGGCTATAAATACACAGAAACAATGACAAACCTCTAACCCTTAACTGTGTAGCACTACAGCCCAATATAATAATTTATGATATCAATAAAACTGGATGGAACATCAGCTAAAAATGCCTGTAAAAAGGAAAAAAATTCTTTTCTCAAAATATCAGTGACAAAAGAAAAGGTTAAACTGCAATGAGCAGGGCTTTTTTCCCCATTTCAATCTGGAATTTTGAAGAAAAAAAAAAAAAGAAATTATGTATATAATGCCAGTGATGTATATAATTAAATAGAAAGGTTTTGGAGGATGTGATTTTATGGTTACCGTAGCAACTAGCACCTAGATGGCCCGTATTCATGTGCTCTTCTACCACGACAAAAAAAAGCAAACAAACCCAAACCAAAATACTCATCTATTACCTACTTGAAAACAAATAGCACTGTTTAAATTCGCATTGTTCTTCACAGACATCCATTATCACTCAGAATCAGGGATGGTTGTACTCTGGAAAGTAAAATGCATGTGCCTTGACCTCTAGCACAGCAGTGGAAATCCTGTGCAGTCACATGCAGCTCAGTTTGGCCATGCAAGGCTCTTATTCTGTATATGGGGAGAGGAAAGGAAGGCTTTAAATGGCTGTTGCATTTCACAGCCTAGGCTACTTACATTTAGAAAAGTTTTCGTTTTATTTACCAGCATCACTCAACTGCTATGATCCCATGCCTTTAAGAACAGCAAACTTTTGAAATCTTATTTGTAGTGAGCAGAGTAGGAGGATTTCCCCCAAGCTCACCTTGCTGTTGTTCTGCCATGAGCTGAAGATGAACTAAAGCAGAAGTGCTGATATTGCCAGGGAGAATTTTCCACTGTCCATGTTGCTAAGAAAATCTCCTCCCCTCTCTCACGTTGCACCTGAGAACTCAAGAGAAAAGGGTCAGCAAAAGTGTGACAAAGGGCATAAATTTATTATCTATTCAATACTTGTAGACACTACTTAAACTATTTGTTCTGAGTTTAGAAGTTCTCTAATTTCAAATCTTTCTCATATGAGTTTTTAAAAGGATACAATGGCACTCAGGAATGAGAACAAAAATTCAGCCCAACAAAGTGAATTACCACTTTTTTAAGTCTCCTATCTCTTCCCTCAATGGCTTCATGTAATCTTTGACTCACCAGGAGTTTGCTTCTACTATATGCACATATGAAAGGTAGAATTAATATTAACATTGTCAAAAAGGGAAGAAGTTGTTTTCCGTTTTCTACTGAAATGTCTGAATATAATTCCAAACAAATTCGTGAGCAATTTCTTAATATATCTCTCTCTCTTTTTTTTTTAATTTTTTATTATTTTAATAAACATAAGCATTTCTTTCTACAGTATCAGAGGTGGAAAAATAAAATAAAACAACATAGAACACCTCTTTATCACCTGTTGGTTTTAGGTAATAATTTACCGTGCAACATATCCAAATGTAATATATTTATTTATTAACTTAATATTTCTTATTAGAATGACAACCTCACTTTTTGCATTCCTTCACTGTTTTCCCTCCGGGTCTTCCAATCCTTTCCAATACCTTTAAATCATAATCATTTCCATTCTGTGATCAGAATAGAAATACTCTTTGCTGCCAGATAGGCATGCAAGAAACTGCCTTGTCCTCCTGAATCAGATCATCCTTTCAGAATAACAGTGGGGGAAAAGCCCAGTTTTAGAAACAAGGCTGGGGAGAGGTTTTATGCTGTCAGTATTCTGCAAGCTTCTCCATAAGCCTTCATGTACTCCATGTCTTCACTGTACCTGCCAATCCATATGCAGGAGACAGGTGTTCATCCTTCCACTTTGTTAACTACCTTGTCACAATACATCAACATTTATGTATCATTCTGTAGAGGTTTAGTTTGCACAATTTAGTCTGCATTTCCACTGTGGTTGAGTGGGATTGGAGAAGTACCTGTTAAAGCTACTGGATTACCTTATGTTTATGTAGCTGTTTTTAATGATTACGTTTAATATTCATATTACATAGCAAATATTTCAAGTCTCTTCTGTGCTCACTACAGGTCGCCAGTGTGCAGTTTTAAACCAGGGATCACTTGCCTGCCTCCAGAGGTCAGGTAATGTTTGCATTGTATTTTCACTGGGGTAGACAACTGGGATGGGTTACCTGTAAGCATGACATCTTCTCTGGGCAACCTGTTCCAGTGCATCACCACTCTCACAGTAAGAAAATTCTTCCTTATATCCAATCTTAACCTACCCTCTTTCAGTTTGAAACCTTTCCCCCTTGCCCTGTCACTACATGACCTTGTAAAAAGTCTCTCTCCATTATTCTTGTAGGCTCCCTTTGGGTACTGACAAGACCACTATTAGGTCACCCTGAAGCCTTCTCTTCTCCAGACTGAACAACCTCAATTATCTCAGCCTTTCCTCACAGGAGAGGTGCTTCATCCATCTGATCACTTTGGTGGCCTCCTGTGGACTCGCTCCAACAGGTCCATGTCCCTCCTGTGCTGGGACCCCAGAGCTGGAGGCAGCACTGCAGGTGGGGTCTCACCAGAGCAGAGCAGAGGGGCAGAATCCCCTCCCTCCCCTGCTGCCCACACTGCTTTGGATGCAGCCCAGGACAGGGGGGGGTTTATGTGCTCCCAGTGCACATGGCTGGGTCACGTCCAGCCTCTCCTCCAACAGCACCCCCAAGTCCTTTCCAGTGGCTGCTCTTGATCTGCTCTCTGATACTCTGAATAAAGGGGTGCAGTGACCTCGAGCACTCTGGTGATGTTGGTGGTCAGCACGGCACACGAGTGCACAACCCTTGCCTGGGCATCAGTATCGATTGACCAGTCTCAGACCAAAAGCTTAATGCTGTTCACACACTTTGTAAGACACCTAAGGGGGAGTTCAGCCCTTTAGTCTCACTGTAATATAAATGTTAACACTTCTCACTGTACCAACTAAAAATGCAAAACGAACAATTCACAGGGTTAGTAAGCAAAGGTGGATTTTCTGATTCAGTCTGTTATTTGTCTTAGGTAAACTGCCTCATATATTTGACATATGTCCAGCACTACAGAAATGTGAAATATGCTGCACCTCCTGACTTACACTGCTATGACTGAAAGTGGAATTGGAATTATGTGAGGGGAGTTTAAGATGCTTCACCTTCAGTAAAACATACCCTGCCCTTTTCTTCCCAACATCAAACACAACTGCAAATATGACACTGTTCAGCTTATGGACTCATAAAACACATGCATAAATCACAGATAGATGAAGAAATGCCAGAATTTCTGAAGCATATCAACACTCCCTAAAGTATTCCTAACATAACCCTGTGCACTGCCAGGTTCCAACCAAAATAAGAAAAGGAAAGTTGGGAGGGCTAATGTTCACACACCATCAGTCCAAAGTTATTTAACACAATTGTTTCTGTAATTGCAGCTCCCTAGAAATGTTTGGTGTTCAATGGTCCTTGAAAATCAGACTTCCAGTTGGCTGATGATGGGTTTTGTTAGATGCACATGCTGAGCTGGGAAATTCAGCTGCACACACCAAAACCAGAGATTTCTCAATGCTGCCACAGTTTTGGGGTGAAGAGGGTCTTAACAGCATCTGGGGTATTTTTCTCCATACATACATACATCTCCCTCACTGAATTAGTAACATGTATAAGAGTCTAACCTACTGAAACTCAATAACTGCTTTAAACTGGCATGAGAGAAAAAGTACAGTGACAACAGGAAATGCATTTACTAGGTAAGGTCTTAAGGAACTCAAACTTAACTGTTTAACCATAAATCATTACCTTTGATGAAACAGCTGAGTCTAACTGAGGTGTCACAGACTATACAAAACTGAGGTTGTCAAAAAAGCTTTGCAGATATCTTTGTGTTTGTTTTTTTTTTTTTTTTCAATCAGTGGTATATGCAAATCATCCCTCAATTCCTAATCAAGTTAAATGAGTTGCCTTCAGACTTTATCAACATGAGTGGTGACATCATTAAGCATTAAGAAATATTAGGATATTTTCTATATGGATACTGCTTCAATATCCACTATTCTTCCCAAAACAGATCACACCTATGTTTTACAGAGATGTGCCAGAGCAACAGACTGCCAAAAGTGGCCAAGTTCTTAGGTTCCTCTAAATAATCTCTCCTTCTGCCATTGCAGTGAAACTGGTTAGTGTGGCAGATATTCAAACCAGCCAAGACATTTTTTTTTTCCTTATCCCACCAGTTAAAATCTTCAGTAGTAGTAAGAAGCCATAGTAAAGAGACCAGCAAATCAAATCCATTACTGACTGGTATACAAAGTTTAACCAAGACAACTTTGCAAAGAAAAAAGCTGTGCAAACAAAGCTGTGTCTATCACCATCTCCTGCACACACTGCCTGGGTAATCTGCATATTTAAAAAAGCTTCCCAGTATTCATGCCTGAAAGTGCATACCAAGGGAAACTGAAGCCAGATGGCTAGATGTCACAGTGACTAAAAAACTGCTTTTAAAAAGGTAGGCTTCCAATAATTAATAGTCCAGATCTTCAGATAATGTAAATCACTGAAGTGAATTGCACAGTTCTGATTTACACTGCCACATAATCTAGCTGTGTGTGTTCAACACTTATTTTCAAAACACTTAGCACAGATTGCTCGGATAACTTATTTTTGAGGTGGGGAGGGGGGAACTGAACATCCATTTGCTGAAAGCCTTTAAGGATGTGACATGTTCTGAAGCACTCTAAAACATAACTACGTGCTAATTAAAACTTCATCTTTCTATATAATATACCAGGGAAGAGATAGAACTCCAGCTGGAATCAACATCCCACTACAGAGTACAGACAAGGCAGAGTTCCCAAAGGCACAAATGGCAGTGAGGAACCTCCCATCGAGGACTGGTGATGACAGGTCAGGTCAGACAATTCTGCTCTCTCGCAGTATCCTAATGGAGAGATGTCAAAGAGCTTCTGAAGACAAAATGACTGTCACGATTCTTTGCTGATCAAAGGAAAATTTTCAGTTTAAATTTCAGCTTAATTCTTAACTCTCAGAGCGGCTAAAAGATATTATACCTCTTCCCACCTGGTGGACTCTTGTGTTACACCATGCATGGCAGTAATGAAGACAGATTAATGCTATTTATTTGCTGACAGTGACAAGAGTAGCCTATCTTTTTTTCTGTATTTTATCATTAAAGTCTTGTTTTTCAGCCTCAAATAGCCCCAAGACAATGCACTGTAATAATTAAGTAGCAAAACAGAACCCAAAATAAAACAAAAAAAAATCCCAACAATAATAGGATGGATGAAGTCAACAAAAGGCAACAAATTCTACGCAGTGCTGACAATCCAGCCTTAACACACTTCTGGGTTAGAAAACAATGGGTCTAAATTTTATAAAGGTTTTCCCCCTCTGAATTAGTGTCCAGGGATCCCTCTTCATCAAGCACTATAGGTAAACACAGGGGGAAAAAAAAAAAAAAGGCAAACCAAAGAAACAACAGCAAAGCTGGGTGGGTAGTGCAGCACTGGAGCACATTGCATGGAGAGAATGTCAAATCTGCAAATTAGCTTTTCACAGCCCAGCTAGACCTAGACAGAGCTACCCTGATCCCACAGTGGCTGCAGTCCTGCTTTGTGCTGGGGTGTGACTAAAAGACCTCCAACAGTCCCTTCCCAGAGATGTTTTTATGATTTGATGATTCTATGAAAGCAGCTGCAAGATGCTGTCCTGATGTGGGATGTGCTTGGACAGCCAACACCTCGACAAGAAAACAAGTACTGCCACTGTGCTTTGATAACTTATGTGCAGCCTGAGACTGCCAGTGGTGGTATAACTCTTGCTGAAGCAAGCAGGCAAAACATCCTCCAATGAAAATAGTTATACTTTCAAGTACGGTTTTAATTACAATGACAAAGACCATTGATTTTCACACACGGAAATAAATTTATTCTGATGCTTGTGCTTACAAGACTCAGACCATAAGTATTAAATTCTTGGCTTACTACTTCTGAATTCTTGAGCTGGCTTCTTTCATCTGTTTTATTTTTCTTCTATTAAGAATTAATTAAAGCTATCAAGCTCATCTTTCTGACTGAAGTCAGCCTCCTTTGCTTGCATAACTACAGGCAGTACTTACAGCTGCAAGTGGTGTAAAGTCTATTTTAAAACTATTTTTTATTTTAAAGGGTCTCTGCCAAGGTGAACAGCATGAAAACTAAATGAGCTTTCAACCTTTCTCCTTTGCTCTGATGCTGATGTAACTAGTAAAATCTTGCCAGCAACACCAGTTTTAAAAACCAGCCTTTGAAGCCGTGACATGGCAAAAGGCTTCTTGAAATCCAAGGAGAGTACGTCTGCTGTGGCACTCCTGTCAGCTGTCATTGTCCCTTCTGAGGAGAAGTTAATCAAATTTGTTCAGCCTGACCTCTGCTTTAGCCAGCCTGGACCTCTCTAAGGCTAGACCTGTCCAGTGCTCCCCATCAGGGTCCTGCTCACCGCTGCAGCCAGGCTTGGCTCACTCCCAAACGGGGGTGTCAGGTCAGCTCCCTGCCCTGCCTGGCCTCTCATCTGCCTCCTCCAGCTGGCAGGGAGTGCAGCCTTTCTGCCACTTGTCCTTCTCCTTCCGCATCTAACTTAGGGATAATTGGTATTTCTGCTCTAATTTTCCCTCTTTGTGACAGGGTGGGTGTGTACGTCCTTCCCAAATTCAGGAGTTTTATGATTATCTGCTACCACTGGCTGAAATGTGGCTGCAGGGACTATGGGGAGGGGGGGGAGGAAGGTCTCCCCCCAGGACTAAGTTGTAAAATTTTCCTTGTATTTCAAATGTTTATTCACCATTAACTTCATTTTCTTTTACTCAGATCAAGTGCATTTATTATGTGGAGAGCTGGTAGTGATGTTTTTAATTAAGGTTGTCTAATAATTTCCTTCATAGCATTTGGTTTTCAGTTAGTTTATAACCCCAGGAATGTTAATCATTCCGGGCTAAATTTTACATGCTTTGTTTCTGCCTAAAGTGGAATTGAATATGAGATCATCAGTTACCCTGCTCCTGCATCCTATTTTTTCCCCCAAAATATTCTCTTGCTTTTGTAAAGAACAATTGTCTGGGAGCCAGATGATCATAAATTGCACTTTCATAATTTCTACTCCATAATGCTAATAATTCTGTGCAATTGTATCTGTAATCAAGCAAGGTGTTATGCATTTTTACATAGAAAGCAGAAAATTGTCAGTCCATCAGCTTAATCAGTGAAGCAATGGAGGTTTTCAAAGATTGTACAAGGTCACCAGTGCAAACTGGGATTAAGACTTCATGGAAGAAATGTGCTGTTGTCTGCCATACACAAGGCTTCTAGTCTGTTTTCTTTTGCAAAATATTAAGCAGTAGAAGCCAAGACATGAAAGGAATTTGTGTAGCCATCAGATTTTACACTCTGATCATAGAGGATATCCTGCCTACCATCCAACCCATCAGAGACTCAGTTGAGTTGGGACTACTAGGCTCTTCCAGCACTCATGATAACTGGCTGAAAGCGTAAATGCAAGTTTGTCAGATCAGCATGGAGAGTCACACATGATTTCTAAAGGTTTAAATAAAAAGTCGGTGTGACTATNAAAAAAAAAAAAAAGGAAAGAAAGAAAAAAAAAGAAGTTGAGTTTCCATTCCACTGGACATTTCAGTAGTAATGCTGAGCTGGAGTCTTGATGACCTTTTCTTTTTCCCCTTCCATTCCCCTCTTCTCTTTGTCTCAGTTATCTCTCATTCCCTTCTTTGCAAGTTTAAGATTATACGCAAAATGGAAATTCAGGGTTTCAGATACATGTTCACTCTTTTTTCTTCTTCAGTGTGCCGCCTTTGGGAAGAAGGTTGCCCTCAAAAACTCTGCATTACTTGTTAGATAGCTGCACTCTGGGGCAGACACAAGGAGACACAACCCCCAGGGCTGCTCAGCAGCAGTAATTTGGGTCTGAGCTCCAGTGAGAACTGTTTAGTTCCCAGAACTCCAGGCAGCGAGGCTGCCCTCTTTTATTCTAATTACTTCTCCTGTCTTCGACAAATTGGTAGAAAGGCTTTCAAGCCCAGCCTATATTCTTCCAGCATCCACCAGTTCAAAGCAGGTATCTCACATCTTTTTTTTCCCTCATGATTCGTCTGCTCAGAGGTCTGAAGGGGCACAAGGAGTTCAACAGACATTGAGTGCTTCTGTCCCGCTTGGTAAAGCAGAAGAGTTGTATCAGTGGCCCAACCCCGTTTGCCTCAGCCATGAAGCAGCTTCATTGAAGTTACTCTTCAAGCATGCAGGCTTTGCCCCTTGTGAGGAAAGCTGCCTTCACCTTTGGCACAGAATGCAAGATCACTCACTCTTCTGCTTCAACTACAATTCTTAGGTCCAACGGATAAGGAAGACAGCCCGACTCTAAAGTTCTCCTATTCTGTAAGGTTAACCTTCACTTTAATCCTCGTACTTTCCATTCATTTTTGTGAGTGTGATTTCTTGGATATATCAGGTCACAATCTTCAGCAGCAGAAAGAGAAGGGGCGAAAACCATTGTTAGACAAGAATGCTAATTCTGAGAGCGAGCATCGAAAGGTTGAGTCAGCCTGTGCCACATTGTGAGAGTTCAGCAATGCTCCATTCATCTGTGTGACAAGCCTCATTATGAGGAAGCTTTTTAAAGGCAATTCATTCTGAGGAGGCCTTGGATACAGTTCCAAAAGCAGAAAATAAAACCTAGGAGAACTGGGGAAAGCAAAAAGAGCAGGCAGGAGAAGCAAGCAGGAAGGCATACAACAAATCAGCTCTTTTGCAAGTTCATTTTTTCATTATGTTTGACATTCTTTGGGAGACAGAACTGTGCTGCACGCTTGTGGCCTCAGGCACTGAAGCTGGAAGAAGATATTTCAAGAGCTGCAGAACACACACATAGCTGCATAACACAGAAAAGATACAAAAACTGAATTGACAAGATTGTGATGCTAACTTGCTCCAGAATTACATCAGCCAAGATAGTCTATTTTGAAGTAAAAAATTGCACATACTCTCAAGTATTTTACCACTTATTTGGACCTTTGGGCAGCGATGAAAGGATGTGGTATCTAAAGTTCAGCTGAAAAATAAGAGTCAAACCCAATACAAACAGATTAGACAGATTTCCTGATAAGAACAAGCAGTACCTGGAAGTTGTGTGTGATTTTCTGGGAGATGAGCGATACCGTCGCTACCAATTCTGGTTTCTCAGCTAGAAAAATACATAACTTGATGAAGCCCTATGGGTTCTAACAACCTTTGTGATTGTCATTTTTAAGTTAATCCCACCATCACTGAGCAATTAAAAGAAAACAAAGTGTTTTGTGCTCCCTCTGCTGTTCTGGAGCAGCAGGTAGCTGACAAATGCTAGACTCAGAGCTCTGCTGTTTGACACAGTTCGGTGATGAAGAAGCAGAAATAACAAACTCTGACTTTCAGCGAGGTTTTGTATGTGGCTGATATTTTTCATACAAAAAAATGAATTAGAAAAGCAAAATGTATTTTACCTTTGTAGAAGAAAAGTCCATTTCTCTTCCTGAGATCGATAGAAAAATAATTTCTAGTTATTTGAATTGGGTGGAACTTAAAGGTGCCTTGCAAAAATCACCTCCTGGTCGATGCTTGGGGCAAGGCTGTGAGACTGAGTGGCTTGCAACACTGCAGATATTGGCAAATTCTCTCCAGATACTTGTTGCTATTAAGATTTTCAGTCTCAGTCTAGGCTAATGGTTGATCAGGCCTCAGCTAGGCTTGTTAACCAAGTAGAATTGGAGGTTTAACTCAGATGCTCAGAGAAAGTATATACAAAAGACTTCCTATTAAAAATAATTTGAAAGAGACGAGAAGCAAAAAAATAAATAGTGTTTTCATAAAAGGAAATTTACACTCATCGGGTTTACAGGAAAATACAAATGAGTTTGAGATAGGTTGAAGTGTTCAAGACCAGGTTGGATGGGGCCCTGAACGAGCTGATTTAGTCCATGACAGGGGAGTTGGAACTACATGGTCTTTAAGATCCCTGCCAACCAAAACCATTCTATGATCCTGGCATCTTTTGGTGCAAATAAAGCTTTTCCTTACCTGTGCAGCATCCACAGGCACTCTGTGAAGGGACAGTTCCTCTCTCCCAACAATGGTAGTTCTGCTGGCAGTTCCTGCAGGAAGAGGAAGGTAGAAAGAGTGATGTCAGCATTCGAGTGACCTCATTACTCCTGAAAAAGTATCACACCTCTTAGTAAAAAATGAAAAGAGATCAGAAGTTCAACAGGACTTGTGAGATGAGATAGGTTTAATTAATGCTGAATGAAGAGTCTCTCAGCTTTCAAAAGAACAGAAGCTGACCTTCCTCACATAAAAAATGCATTGTTGAATTTTTTTTATGTCTGATTAAAGCTGGATTTTGGTTCCAGCACTAACTCGAGGAAAAATATGCATTGTAAATACAAAGCGGAATAAGAAAAGTACATGCACAAACATCAGTGACACAGGTAACCCCCACCTTCTCACTGGGAACTTGTGATGTTCTAAAGCACCAAAATAACAAGAACACTGGAGTTTGAATACAGTGTTATGGCCTTCAAGGTATAAAATAATATTCCTCCACCAGTACATGCATAAGTCTACTACTGCTTTGTCCTTTTTTCCTACCATGTTACTACTTCTGCTTTGGAACTGCATTCATGCAATCTTTCTGCATGGGCCACAGTTGCAGAGATCAGCTGGGAGGCTTCTCCTTTTGGTGGCATAACTGAAAATCAGCCTGGTCCCAAATTAGATACAAGTCCCCCAAGGACAACAGGATTGCGTTAGCAGAGCACCTGTGTAAACAACTGGAGAACTGGGCCACCTTCTTTTCTGCATCCCATAGTTTTTACCTTATCACGCTCTTCGTCATTTACAGAATTGCTCACAAAAGCAATTTCAGAGGGCTGTAAAACGCCTTCCTTCAGCAAAGAAATTTGCATGAGGCACACACGAGAAAAAGATGTGAGAAAATTCCTCTGGCCTTTTGATTAACTCTAAGGAGCAGAACTTGCTGACATAATGAAGCATGACACATCATCAGGACGCTGCATTTTTCTGGAGAAGTGTCAAACAATTTTATGAAGCATGAATACTGTGCATTATGGAAAGAGAAAAAGATTTAAGTGTTATTTCAACCTCAGCTACCAGCTCACCACCCTTAGGCTAGAGATGCTTCCATATGCAAGATTGCATAGTTTAGAAAGTCACATAAAATATTATGGCATGAATAAAAGTAAAAGCATAAAACCCAGACCTTTTGTTGTTGAAAGTGGGAGGTAAATTCCACCCTTTCTATGATAATATTTTCCATTCTTTAAGGATACCCTCAGAAAAATTAATTCTTGCTTTAAAATAAAATGGACAAGGAATAATATAAAAATTGAACTACTTACATTATTAATTTGATTCAATTTTGTAAGAGATAGGTAGGTTCAGAGAACATTTTCCTTGTGATTCACTGAAAAATGTGTTTTTAATGGGAGCTCTATGCCTAAATGTTCCGGATATTTCAGAGTGATGATGTACATCTGTGTACTATTTCCCTCTGTGAAAATTACAACATTTATAAATTATGTTTATAACATCCCAAAGCCGGAGAGAGAGATGAGATTAGGCAGCATTAGGGTCTAATTTTAGAATGCACTCAGTTGCCTGATAATATTTTACACCAGAGATGCTACTATGCTTTATTATGAACTGCAGCTTATTATTGGTAATATATTACAGAAAAAAAAAAAAAAAAAGCCCTCCCTTGTTTCTGCAATGACTTTTGTATGGCTAGAGCCAGTGGAAAGGAGCCTCAGCTTCTGCAGAAACAGCTTTAATTCCTAGACTAAGACTCAGCTCAGGTTTTATCCCAAGTGATGGAAGTCGTCTCTCAAGATTTGGGGGATCTGCTGGCCCATTCTCCCCAAGAGATGGCAGGGGCTGCAACCTTCACAACCTCTTTTTGGCCACCCCATCCTCCCTCTCCTTCAGAACCACTTTCAGTCTGGTTTGGAACCCTGCTCCCAACTTGTACTTCCTTCTGTGCATTGTCATATGTAAAAATTATCTGGTTCCATACTTGATTTTCTTTCTAGTCTCCTTTGACTTGTCAAAAGTCATTATTTTTACTGAAAACATTCTTCACTCACTTGAAGACTCTCTATTTGGCCTTAACACCACTACTAAATGACGTAATGAACCATTTTAGTAAGAAAAGTCTCTACCAAACAGGCAACTGGGCTGCTAATATCTCATTCTTGGCACTATCACAATATTCATCAGGGCTATGTAAAGATTTGGATTAAATTATTTCAAAAAGGTTTCTCTTCTGAAGTTTTCCAGTGTCTTCATCAGGATTTGAGAGAAATATTCTAAGGTCATTGCCTGAATTTCATCTTCTTAGAAATAAAAATTACACAACTGGAATAAGAAAAACTAAAAGAAGAAGAAAAAAACCCAAAGAACAAAACAACAACCAAGCTACAACTGGAAATAACCAGACCAGTTCCATTCCTTTTGTACCTAATCTACAATAAGTAGAAGGAAAACACGAGCACTACCCTGAAATGCTGCAGAATTATGAGGTTAGTGATACCTGAGCACTGTGCCCAGTTATTTTCTACAGATCAATTCCTGCACAGCATGGTCTGCTTGAGTGGTGTGAAAGATCAACAGCTGTAAAAACAGAGCAATAGCTGCACTGAAGTTTTACACCTGCATGCAGAGTCCTTCATCAACTGCATGAACTTTGTCCTTTAACTATAAGGCAAAGGGGCTTTTTAGGTGTCATGCTGCTGTTTCCTTAGTAAACAATGGGCATAATTATTATGTATCCTCCAGGCAAAAGGATACCAGTAATAAGTTGGAAAAATAAGGCTCATGATTTAACTGGCTAGTTTTGTAATTCTGGAGAAGAGAAAACATTGAGGGGGGAAAAAAAAAAAAGGGTAGTAAATTTTTGTTATTGCACAGGAAATGGCTGCAACACTTAGCTGTAAATGCAGTTCATAGAAAAGTGTTATTAATAAACAGGCTTCTGACAGGAGAAGTTTAGTTTAGTACAGCATAATGTAAGTTTTGCTGGATTGCACTGCATTCAGTAAACAGAGCTTACCTAGAGATACAAAATATCTATAGCTGGGAAAAACATGAGCCAACAGAACCCCTTTGAAACTGGGAATTTAAGACCAGAAGTCAGTGATATAGTAATCACTTGCTGTTCTCAGGGAAGACTGAAAAATTAGCAGAAGGGTAAGGTAGAAGAAAAGAGGTGTAATTCATCATTCTCTGAACACTTTTTTTTTTAGCAGAAAAATGGTGCTAAGACTACTGAAAGAATTTAGCTTGGGGTTTTTCTTTCCAGAACCATCAACTATGTAAATGATACAGACCATGCTGATAAATAGTTAAGCTGGAATGGAACAAACCCAAAAATTAAGAATCCCTGGCAACAGCTGTCCAAAACAGAGTATCTCCCTCTTTCATTTCGAAGCCTCCAGCAGGCTGAGTGAGTTATTCCGTGCTGCAGGAATGCCTTTGGGATGTGCTCCTGCTGGCATCCTTGTACCACCTGCTCAGAAAGTACTGTACCATGGGCCTTAGCATTTGCACAGACTCCTGTAAGAGGGAAATGTCATCCTCTGTCTGATGTCTCAGTTTGTAGCCACAAAAGACGTGCCTACAGAAGCAGTGGCCGGGCTTACAGAGGCAAGGCACACACATGCAGAGAGGGCTCTGCGACACTCAGTTCAGCGAGGCTGGAATCTGCATCTTGATTTTTTTCCATCTAGCCAAAGCGATTATATGGTGAATGAACAGTAGGTTTCACGCATGTGAAATCAGACCTATTCCATATTAGCTGCTAAATGGGGCTTTGGGGACATTTCCCCCTCGACCTCAGCCTAAAGGCTTTAAAAGCTTCCTGTTAGATACATCTTTTTCCCCCACAAAATCTATTCAGGTACTGATATGTTTTCTCTTTGAAAATGTTTCCCATGTCAAGGCTGAAATTATTTATATAATGATAGACCTTGTGTTCTCCCTCCGATATTTTCATAAACAACATTTTTACATCTCAGGGGAAGTGGTCTGAAAAAAGGTTTATGTAGAGTGTTTAGGCTGGGGAATGACTAGAGATAAGGTATCTGGATAATAAAACTAACTGCACCCTACAGGTTATAGAATAACAATAATATATAAAAAAAAATAAGCACTGAAAACTGGAGGGGCCAATAGAACTGATATTGGAACTTAACACCAGGTAGGAAGAGGGTGTACAATAATCTTGTATTGTGAGGGAATTAGAATAAACAGTTATGCTGAATACGTTTCTTGGAAGCAGACAGCTGGTGAAGGAAATAGCTTTCCAGTTTGGTTTTTAGATTTTCTTTGATGAAAAAAATCACTCATTTAACACAGAGTATTTTATAATGAAGGCCACCAGCATTTTACTGACATGGGACTAATTCTTTCCCCACAGGACATATTTTACCTGTTTAACAGTAATATTTGGTCTGCTTACTCTTTGATGCATGTGCACCACATCTTATTCAGGAGAGCTGCTGGTGTGTAACCCATGTTACTGAGTGCTGTAGCCAATTGGATTTCAATCAACAAAAGAAAAGTTACTTCCTTCTCAGAGCAGTAGGCAGTAACACCTGATAGTTAAAGAATTGGTATTTTAACTGAATCAGTATTTCAAAAATCTTAAGATCTCCTTTGAGTACTCCTGCTGGGATACAAAGTTCAAATCAGGCAATCCTCTGAAAAATGAATATTTGTAAAGTATGGAATCATAGAAGCACTTAGGTTGGAACAGACCTTTAAGATCAAATCCAAACATAAGTCTAACAGCGTCAAATTCACCACTAAACCATGTCCCCAAAAGCCACATGTGCACATCTTTTGAATACCTACAAGGATGATTACTCTACTACTTCCCTGGGCAGCCTCTGCAGTGCTTGACAACCCCTTCTATTGAGCAATTTTCCCTGATATCTGGCCTGTATCTCCCCTGCAACAACTGGAGGCCATTTCCTCTCGTATATCTTTTGTTACCTGGAAGAAGAGACCAATCCCCACCTGGTTACAGCCTCCTTTCAGGTAGTTGTAGAGAACAGTAGTCTCCACTGAGCCTCCTTTTCTCCAGGCTGAACACCCCCAGGTCCCTCAGCTACTCCTCATAAGATTTGTGCTCCAGACCCTTCCCCAGCTCCACTCCCCTTCTCTGGACCTGCTCCAGCACCTCAATGTCTTTCTTGCAGTGAGGGGCCCAAAATCAAACACAGAATTGAAGGTGCTGCCTCACTAGTGCCCAGTAGAGGGACAAGTAAACAAAGAGTAAACAACAAAAAGGGGGGACTCTGAATACCTCTAAGACATTAAAACAAACCCCACACCAGTTCCTCCTAGGAAGACATAACTCACCAGACTAAAAGATCGCTTCTAAGCTTGACACTTTATTGCAGAGAGAGCACTGGAGCAGATACATCCTGGTAACTTGTTGCTTCATTTTTATGTTTTCTTGCTGTTCATTTTGATATTTTCTTGCATTTACAGCAAGTAATTTAAACTACATTCACTCTGAAAAATTAAGCCCTGGTGCTGCATTTCAATCTCAAGAATTTATGTCATTGCCGGATGTTAGAAGGACACAGGAAATAAACACTTGAAAGTAGACAGAAGCTGTTTGTGCCTCGCCTTATTTACAGCTCTAAGATTTTCTTTTTGCATATAACTTAAGCCTAGAAGTCCCATATTCCAAGATTCCTACAAATAATGTCCGAGTACCTGAATATTTTTCCAAGATTCTGGTTACTTCTATGCAGCTAAGGTCTCTGGCTTATTGCATTTAAGAAACAAACAAAGCAGTTTTAAATAACATCATTTTAAAGACAAATCACCCTTCTGAATCTCCAAAGGAGTAATCTCACTCAGACACATGAAGATCTATTGTCCTCTCATCCTTAGGCACAACTTCCATTAAAGCAGATCAAGGAGGGAATACATTTTCTAGTATTTAGATTTTAAAAACTATCTCAAATCAGACCCATGAAGAATATTAAGGCCATTTTAATGGACAAGCCATTAAAAAAGAGAGCAAAGCACATACATTTTACTGAGCAGAAACAGCAATGCATTACACACGGATTGCCACGCTAGCACAACTCCCTCGTACTGACTTCAGTATATCACCCTTGCCCAACAACACCAAGGTAAATTACAAAAACAAATACAAAGAAAAAAAAAAATTAATCAAGGTGTAAGATTACAGTCTCCTTCAGAAGAATAGCAGTGGGTCTCATTGTGGGATCTCCACAGTTAACTAGAAAAATCATGGAAAGAAAGAAGAGGTGTAGAGCTGTCATGAACAACATTCCATCCTCCTTGCAGATAACCTTCATTTTAAGCCTCCTAAACTGCTTCTGCTTCAGAATCCATAACAATGTTAATATAGAGACTTTTAACTTCAGTTATACAGTAAACATGAGCACTGGGCTAAGCTAGAAATTTTTCTCCTTCCACCACAGAAGCCACAGATGTTACTTCATGTTTCTGTGTGCAGCAGCTTCAAAATCAGCTTCAGATAGAAGTAATTGGAACAGCTGGGGACTTCAACAATGTATGACCACCAATTTCTACCCCAGCAAAGGCTGGCTAGAAACATTCAGTGGAAAATAAGATGATATCACCTTCTGCTTTTCTCACTTTTTAATGTGCTCCTGGAACAACCAGCAGTGTACATACACACATAACATGCAAATATATCCTACATACCCTATATAATCTCCCTTCAGTATATCTTGTAGGAGTTGAACAAAGACCATTCAGTACTCCAAATCTGACAGTTATTCTCAGCACCCCAGAGTAACTGCCCTCCATGTGCTCCATTTGTTTTGGAGTGGAGCCAGATAAAACACTCAAAGTTTACGTTCATTTTTTTTCCTCAAAATGCTTCTGTATTCTTTTACACTGTTATAAAGAAAAAAAACACATTGTGTAGTGTCCTGTTAATACTAAAGGTTCATTGTTCACAGATGGATTGAAAAGAGCCCGGGAACAAATCAAAACAAAGATTTTTTTTTACCAAGTCACCGAAATCCAAACATTTTTTTGTTACAACTTTATATTTGACATATGGAGCATTTATTTAATATAATATCAGTGTTCAAGCTCTTTTATCCCTTCTTCTATTACCATGTTTAAGAAGGGGCAACAAAGCCTAATGTGTTCTAACTTTCAACTGACTTCCTTGGTGTTTATGGTGATCTCCCCTTGAGCTGGGACACCTCTTGAGGTTGCTCCTCGAGACAGAGAGACCTTTCACCAACTGCAAACTTTTGTTAAATGACCAATATAATTGATACCCTTGTACTGTAATACACTATAATTTTTTTTCTTGGAAATTTTGATTTTTGTCTTCTTCAAATAATTGTAATAGTAATATTGCCAGCAAAATTAGTTAAGTATTACTTTAACAGCACCATATTTCAATTTATGAAAAAGGGACATTATACCTTAACTGCTGAGAAGAATTACATATAATAACAGGTGATTATAGATTAGCCATTAAAAAAAAAATATTTCTCATAAAGAATTACTTCCCCAGAACTAGAAGACAAAAGGAAAACAATCATTTTCCTTCCTCACCATTTCCAAGCCTGTTCCTTAACAGCTTCTCTATTAGAAGAAAGTCCTCTTTCTCCAACTACAACAATAACAACAATCTCTTTTACAAGAGAATTTTCTTTCCTCTCACCCAGGAACAGGGTGGATTTATCTCCCTGTCTTTTGACTACGTCTAAAATACAGGATTTGGATTGCCAGCCACCACCCACCTCCTCTGTTTGCAGCCAGTGCATAAAAATGGGAATGCAAAAGAGCACACAGGTATCACTTCTGCCGTGAAAACCCAGACATTTCACCCTTCCACAGCCACTGGCACTCAGCTCCTTACATTTACACTCTGGTGGACAAAGGAGTGCTTTCAAGTTGTCGTCCATCTGCTGACCTCCACAGAGCATTACCCTCTAGCAAAAGGTCAGTACAGACTTCCACCACTCCAGCTGGGTCTGAAATAGGTTGTCTACTCTACCTTTAGCTTTGATGCCACCTTTTGTCATGACCCAAGCTCTTGGACAGAGGCTTTTGTGTAGTTACCATATATATATATATAGTAAAATACAACTTAGCCCTTATTAAAGTATGCTTAGTATGTACGGGTTCTTTTAGGTTTGTCACCAGGGAAGGCTACAAACAGGGTAAATACTATGATTAGATGAAGTACAGCAAAGTACTATTTATGTTGATCAAAGCCATTCCCATTTTGCCCCCAGTTCAGCACAGCAGTGGAATTAGTAGCTGTACTTACACACCAATAGCTGGGATTGCCATTTTACCCGACTCAATAGCAGGTAAACAGAAAAAGAAAGATTTCCAATTTCTAATGTCAATAGTCATTACTTTTGTCCAGTTTCTTGCCCAGTCAGTGGTTGGGATATATGACTGTGCGTACTTGCTGTACACTGTGAAGTGCAAAGGACTTGTGATAACTCATTTGCACAGGCCCTTTGTGTTAATCTTATTTTGTAGTAATTCTGTGGACTAAATAAAGTTACTTTGGCAAAACTCTCCTCAAAGACATTAAAAGATGAGCAACTGCACCATTAGGTACAATTCATTGACTGAATCATTCCTATTAGTATATCATAAAATATTCCTCTACTTTATCATGTGCTGTGACTTCTCTTCTGCATTATTTTCTTCACTGCACCATTCAAGACGAGAGTACCTACATATGAACTGTAAAATCAGAGGCCTGAGCTTTCTGTAAGCTCCTTTATGAAATGTTTATGTTTGTCTTTTCTTCTTTCCTAGTACATTCAGCAGCAACAGAAGAGACAGATGACATTAAGAGTTATCCTCACATTCTGGGGATTACTGGCTATTATACAGTGCTGGTGTCTTTTCAGATAAGAGCAGTAGAATTTTAATACCAAACCATATAGCTGAGCAGATAGCATTTAAAAATATGATTAAACAGCTTTGAAATTGCAACAGGTATACTTTTTGCCTCCTAAACTATTTAAGGATTTGGAGAAACTCTTAAAAGATATTTGGTATAAGAACAAATGCTGGTTGGTTGAAGTCTCCTCATTGTTTGAAGTCTGGCATGCTTCACTGATACAGATACTCTAACAAAACATTGTGCTGCACTCACAACTCCTGTTGACAATAATGAACTTCCGATAGTATTGCTTACATATAATTCTCAAATTATGCCCTAGTGGCTTCAACAGGAAGGCTTTCATTGTTAGAGAAGCACGGCGAAGAAATACATATGGAATTGGCCAAGCCACAAAAAGTTTTCATTGTAGAGCAATCTATAAGAAAACATTTTCATCATCCTTTGTCACATAGAAGAATACAAGAAAGCCGGTGACCCAGGACTTGCTATTGCTTATTGGCATTGAAACAGTGGTTGTTTTGTTAATATGCTAAGATTTTGCCTTCTTGTTCCAGTAGCTGCCTTTAACAGCAGGATTTAATGACTACAAAAAGACAAATGATTTGCTAAAGAACTGGCCTTGCTCCCCTTGCCACTTTCCTGGAGCTAAGATGGGAAAGGTCTCATAGCCTCAGGAGTGACTCAATTGCCAGTACAGGGGACAGAGCCTCTCTGCCTCCCCTGGCAGACAGAAATTATACACCACCTTCCCCAGTGCTGCTGTCCAACACAAATATCCAGAAGCTCGTTACCAACCACATTAAACGTGTTAAGTACCATACACATTTTCCTCAGCTTTGTATTATGTGCACTGTGCTAAACTGAAACAATTTCTTCTTATAGTCTTTAGTCCCATTTTCTGACTTAAGTTCTCTGTCATTTTTTTTGCTTTGTTGCAATATGATCCCTCCCAGTAAAGAGGGCTTCAGCCTTTTTTAAAGAGAGTGAAATGCTATGTGCTTTCATAAATAGAAATGCTTCAATTATTCTTTGAATCTTTGCACCTCTGTAACATGATGGACTTTCATTTAGCAGACCATCTCCATATGAAAACATATCATCTGGCAACCTTGCTGCAGACTTTTCTTGTGTTTATGTGAAATATGTAGCCATTTCACCTATGTATTTTAACCCAGACTCTACATTCTTTACCATCACTCTTTGGTTCACAAGCTTAAAAAAACTCTCTTTAGATCTGTTTCCCTGCTGTCATATTTTCCTTTAGACCTATTCTGAAGAAAGCTTCTTTTTGTGAATTGAAAAATGTCATTGCGTGCTTTGTACTGTCTAATTTTTTCATCTTATTAATACCAATAATATAATGTACTTGAACACTGCAATATTTTCATAAGATTCATTGGGGGTCTACCTCTTTCCAGCACTACTCTAATGTTCAGATAATGAAGCACGGGGGCTGAAATAGATAGCCTGCTGACCACCTGAACCCAGAAAGATTAAAATGTATGATTCAAAGCTGTTTGAGGGATGTACCTTCTGGAAGAAAGATTCCTGTAGTGCTCTATCATTAACATCTAGACACTTCATATTGGAAAACTCTGAGGAAAATAGAAATTCAATTGCTTCAATAGCCAAAAATACACATTCAGGGAAACTGCTAGGGACAGGAATAAGGGTTATTGAGCTGCATTTATGCTATCAACTAAGCTATTTGAAGACATTTCTCTCTTTTCTGTAAAGACTAAACATTTAGTTAGCTCAAAAATAAACAAGTAACTGAAGCAAAATAGCACCTTTGGTATTTCTCATAAAGGAGGCAGAAAATGGCACTATCAAGCAAAGAGAAGAAATGTTATATGCTGATAATAAAGCTTCCCATGAAATTTTAGCCTCTGGAAATTAGGTGCCGAGAAAAAGGTGTAATTAATGAATTGGAATACATGTAGCAGTAAGATCAACTGTAGAGTAAATACATTATTTTCAGAAATTACTTCTTGCAAATATATATTTGATGGACAGGGAACTGCAGGGGATTTTTAAAATTTCAAAGTGCAGGTTTTATGAGAGCTATTAAGTAGGTAGAAGGCATAAAAGATTCAACAACAGTCATTTTCACCAAAATTGTCTATACTAATAAATGTTGTCAAAAACCTCAAATGCAGAAAATTCTGTGCATGTCTACTTCAAAATATCAATGAATATGGAGGCAATAGCTTGTCTTTGACTTCTTCTGGACTCCTAGAAGTTGAAGTCTGTGTCTGATATCACAGCCCAGGTATTTTCTACAAGACTGTTAGAAGAGATATCCAGTCTCTTCTGACAGTCAAAGCCAAAAAACTCTTGGCTCTTGGTCAAGTGGCTTACTGACTTTGCTGATGTTGAGGCTTGAATGACTTTTCAAAATAAAATTTGCAGACAGCTGAACAAGAGCTTCACCTGTACTACTTAAAAGGATATATTTAACTATATAAAAAAAAGTTATTTTATTCCAAATGTAACTGTTCTTTTTGTTATATTAATTATGCTTTGTATCTCCTAGTCTTCTCTCATCAAACACTGTGATTGCAAAGCGTAATCTTTCTGGCTTACTCCATCAATGTTAAATCCAGATGTATTACACAAACTCTCCGCTGAGGACCATTTACTGTACCTGGAAGCCCTGAAAATTTGCTTCTGCATGGAATACTGCTGCCAAGTCAGAGTCATCTGCACTTCAGAGGAATATAAAGTGGTAAAAATCAAATTCTTTTTGACACCTTGATCGTGCCTTGAGGCTACAAATCTGATGGGTTTTGATTAGTGAAAAACATTGTGGTTGTGAGAACAGGTGGAATATGACAATTCAAGATGTTCCTAAAATGTAGTAAAGGATAAATAGACTTCAGTGTCTTTGACAGGTACTTCTAAGAGATAACTACAACTGCTTCAGTCTCGAAGGCTTTTTGGCCATGAATGAAACTTTTGGTAATCCGTAGGCACTGTGACAAATCATCGGCTCTCCTGTATTATTTTTGGGTACACTGGAGTTCAACCTACCTTCTCTGCTCCCCAGGCTATTGGGAGACTTCTTTGGCAGATGCAAAGTTGGATGGGTTGCTATTTATCTTGCTGAGAAGTGGAGTTTTCTCACATAGCAAATCATCTTACAAGGTGTTAACATTTCCCGTTCCCACTCATCAAAACACTTACCACGAAACAGATGCACCAAAGATGAATCGAGTTTGAACTCGTACTTTAGTCACCAGGCTTCACTTTCAGCAGATTTGTGCAGATCTGTAGAGACACAATTCAGATAAGAAGACAAAGCTGAGCTGACCAAGGAACAGCAACCTGCTGTCCTCCAAGGACAGCTTAATTAAAGTAATCTGTTTGCTTTCCTCTCCTCTATACTGACACTATATGGTGTTTTGCACTGGCCAATCAAAAGCAGAGGGTATCAGTATTTTACTCTGTTTTTACTAGCTGTTAATAGCTCCATGAGTTATTCCCTCCTACAGCATTACAGAAGAATTTAGGCGTCCTGTATGTAGGAGAGTTTTCACTGCTTCTGTGCCCTATATCAGAATAGGAAGTCTCTATTACATGCAGAGCCACCAAAGGAAGACATGGAAACAGCACAAAACCACTCAGTTGGATAGGTTTTCAAGACAAAAAATATGCTTATAGGTGAAAGAAACCAAAAAGTAACATTCAAGTTTAATACCACCATCTAATATTCTCCTCCTATTTGTAATAATTCATCTTAAAAAAGGAAACAGACTATAATTTATCATAGCTGAACTGTGCTTTCTTCTCTCGAAGAATTTGTCCCGTTGATCCTCACAAACTCTCAACAGTCCAAAATGATCATTATTGTCAGGCACACGAGTATGTTATTACCAGAATGAATCCTTTCAGCTGTGAGTTGTTCAGGAATTTTAGCAAAAAAACGTTTGCCTAGGGAAGACCACAAACTAAAGCACCTGCTTTCCACTAATAAATTCACTAGGAATGTCTTTCTTCAAAGCCTAATGAGTCATGAGCTTTTATCACTATAAGAATAAACAAAACTAATTTGACAGCTCTGCCTTCAGTCTTCCTCACACTTATTTTATATCAGAATAGCTCCTCTGACTTTACTGAGACTGCTTCTGCTTTGTACCAGGTTTTGAAAATAATCACATCCAAATTCTTTTGTTTCAACGATGTCCTCATTTTTCATACATGAAATTCTGAGGAAACCATGAATGGGACCACCCTTTGTTTGTATGTGCTCCTTTGAACTGAAAAGCTAAGTTATATGCTGTGCAAACTCCCTTGATGGCTTGACAAGAAGGGGTACAATTTAGGGCTTGCTCTTTGGAAGATGTCCCTCTAACTTGTTCGAGCCCTGTCATTAGTACTAAACAATCCTTTAATTAGTGATCTCTCTACTCCCATATAAATCAAAACATCCTAAAAAAACCTCATCCCAGGGGCTGGTTGAGGACAGAGAAGACCAGCTTTTGCCAGTTCTGTAGTTGCATGCCTCCATGGTTTCACTTCTCAGCACTATGCACCAAGAGAGAAGAGAATACACCCACAGGAGGTACAGCAGCCAATGCCAAATTCAAAATATAACCAGGCACCTCAAGTGTCAGCACAGAGATGGTAAACTTCCTAGAATTTGTTCAGGGCTGCATGCAACAGCTTGCTAACTAAAGTCACGCTTGATTAGTAAATACATAAGGTACTATTAATACTATTTAACCTGTAACTGGGCTGGATGTTAATGCTGATGCTTTTAATTTAAACATAAAGGAAAAAAAAATTGTATGCAAAAAAATTACTGTGAGAAACAGACTGTAAGCCCCCATACTTGAGAGAGCACATGGATGAATTTGTGCCTGTCTGTGACACGGGGGCTCCCAGAGGTGCCTCCCTGTGATCCCCTTGAGCTTTCATGCAGGTGCTGTTGCAATTTCCTCAACTTAAAAAGATGTGCTTTTTTTTCAGGCAAATCCTTTACTCTGTCATTTCATATCAAGTTATACCAAGCATCTAGGACAAACACAATATGGATGAAATTAGGAGAAAACCCACAATTCGTCTAGTTGTTGTGGGAGCTGCTTACAATAATCTTAAGCCTAATACAATTTGGTAACTATTTCCATTGCTTTATGAGAAAACTCTCAAACAAAGCAGAGCTGATGAAATTTCTAGTTTATAATCATTTCAGATAAATCAAATAAATTACATGACCAAAAGGTTACACAAATTATTTAAACATCTGAGCGAAATCTTATGGGACCCATAAACATTTCTCAATGATGAAACATAACAATAAGAGTTTTCTTTGTGGAGGTTATGCTGAGGTTCTCTTGGATTCTTTATATATAAAACCATAAAAAGTGATTCCTGGGATATATATATCAAGTGAGGTTCCCTCCACTCCTTACTTGTAGCTAATATTTCACTAAAATCTAATAGCATTATAGCTATAAACAACACAATATTCTCTATACATGGATATATTGAATGCTTACTAAAGCACTGAAAAAATACTATCTGTTTATTTTATCCAGTTATCAAAAAAACCCACACCACATTACAGAATATGAGCTACATATAATTTCTTTGAAGTATTACCTGTCTATTTTTCAGTGTCTGAACAGTGTGTAACACAAAAGGATTCTTGAACATTAAAATACAACGGGAAATTCAAAAATTGCAAATTAAGCTGTTGCAGAACAGTTCATTCAAATATCTATTCCTGGTTTGCAAAGATCCCAGTCCTCTGTTCTCATTGCTATTTCAAAATTCCCAAGCATGGCATCACTTACCTTTGTAGGCACAGTTTACTGGCAAGTACAAGCTAACATCCCTCAAGCATGATATGATGAATAAACACCTTTACACCACCATTCCCATCCTCCCAGGCCTATGAAAACAAATCAACAACAGTAATGCATTAAAAATGGTCTGCAACATCTAAACATTGGATTTGGATGTACAACAGGTGTATGCAGAAAGGCTGGTCGATGTTCAAACTATTACTTCACAGAACCTGATCTTACATCTTTGAAGTAAATAAGAATTAAATCACTGTGCCTCTTGCAGAAGGAGCTTGTCTTGTAAGGTCTTTATACAGGAGTGGTTGTTCTGTAGTGCTTGTACGGAGTGATGAGTCTTACATCTGCAGCCAGCCCATATCCAGATGTTTTTGTTCTAGAGCATGGACTTGATCACTTGTACAGGAAAACATTACTGCAGATTTCAATATGTAAATGTTACAGTATCAATTATTTATGGGAGGAAAGTAGTAAGAATGAATAGCAAAACACAAACAGCTATGGAAAGATCTATATATATCAACAATGCTGCTAGACTTTTTCTTGTTGCCTTGGACATAAATTGCAAATAGAAAATATTGCTGTGCCATTCTGTCACAAAATTATAGATTTAAAACCACTAAAATTCAAGCCCTAGTAAATGAAACTATTTTTTCTTGTCATCCCTCAGGACCACAATGTTATTACATAAGGGAAAAAGAGGAAGAAGACATATTGTTTCTACAACTAATTCTCAAAAAATATTTATGTATTTTATAAAAAGCAGATCACCTAGGGGTAGTTTTTCTCTGGATTGTATTGTTAAATTTAGTCATCCTAAATATATGTTTCCAATATTCCTGCTTTGAATAGACCTGCAACATTTCAGGAAAAGAAATCTGAGCGACAGAAATTTTGTGTCATCCTGTTGATAATTTGCAACTTCCACTGTTGCACAAACAAAAAAATTATTTCAAATGTTTATTTCTTTTGTAAGGCTAAATAGTCTTTTATGAAGGAAGAAAGGTAAAATGTAGCAGGAACCATGTTCTCACTAAATCATTTCAAAGTATCATATGCAAAGGGCATTTGTCAACAGAACATGTGCAGTAAAACTCTATGATATCTTGCTTTTTTTTAACATTTCATTGGCTATAGGATTCTAAAAATGAACTATTACCTCATATACTGATTAAAACATTCAGTGTTACCATAGTCAATGCACACTCCTTTTCAGACTTTTCCATGTTCTCTTCATCACCACATTGAAACACACACCTTGAATTCTCTTTCAGACAAGAAATTTGATGAGCTGATGCCACCATTAAATTTCTTTGAAAGAGCACTAAATTGAGAAAACATAACCAAAACACCTAGTATTTCAGATACACAGAGCTTTCTAGTTCAAATCTAGAAATGAAAACCTATTCCTCTGTCTCAGGAGCACAAAAATATGCCTTCTAGATTAGAGATAATTTGTGCCTGGCTCTTTATTGTGACCACTGCCCTACACACCTTAATAACAAAATGTACTTACTTTTTAGATCAAGATGAGTTTGTTTCTAGTTTCCCCGTAGTGGCAAAACAAAAGTTTATGTTGGTTGCTGCTTTACTACTCCTTGAAGCCCCTCCACCCATGAACCTACAGCTGTCATCCTTCACACAATTCTCATTTTAGGAATTGGCAATCTGTCAGCCAACAAGCCCCCACAACCAGAATCAATGTAGGAGTTCAGTCAGATAAAGGTTTTTCCCATCCATCCAGATGACAGTGACGATGGCTTGATTTTACCCTACATCTTCTATGCTGGCCACAGAGGTGTAACAATGCAGGAAAAAAAGGCAAAAAAACCCCACAGGTAGCTCTTATTTTGATGAATGTACTCAATAAAAATTCCATTTGGTTTTTGATGTGATTTTTAGTGAGAGTTGGGTTGTTGTTGATGAGTTTTTTTCATCTTTTTCCCTATTTTTCTTGCTGTTCTTTGTTTGGTTTTTTTGCAAGCCTTGGTTCTTAGCCAAGTGTTTTACATTAGAAAGGGACCTCACACTTGTTTGATAGCCAACACAGCTGTTGCAAATATAACTAACTTTAACCTAAGCACACCTGTAAATTTCCTTGTTAGCATTACCAGATTTTGTAAAGGCTTTAACTGTAAGCAGAATCAGATCAGGTGATCATCTACAGCAAAATATTTCTCCAGTCAGTGGAGAGGCAGGACTTCCATACAGATTTGCCCTTCTCTTTGTTTCTTACTTGGGAGGGACTCATTCAACCTTGGCCCATTCTATCTTTGGTTTTCTGGCTGTGGTAGTAGTTTTCCTGTCACTCCTACTCCTTGGGAACAATACTGGGATGAACTGCTCCACTCATATTTGATCAGTGAACATAAAAAGATTTTTTTTCCTTTTTTTTTTTTTTTTTTTTTGCATTTCACCAAGGTGGCTATTTTATAACAGCTGGTGACAAGCTCCAGAAAGCTTAGATCCAGCTGCCAGTCTCACCAGCTATCTTGTCCTTAAGGCTATTCATTAGTTGAAAAGCAGCATGTGAGTGCTGATGTATTTCTATGGCTCATATCCCCAAATACAGCGAAAGCGATGATTTTACAATGTTGTCAAACTACTCTATTTTAATGGGCTGAATATAAATATTTTACTTAAAACATCTATTTACTGGTTATGACAATAGGGTTTTAGTGAATATTGAAAATGTGTACAATAAAATGCAAGAATGTGGAAAGAAATCATACAGGGGCTTAACTGAACAGGTATCCTGTGACGGTACAAAGGAGCCACTGTCAGAAAGACCCTGAGGAACACACCTTTTATGGACACATGCTAGATGGGGCGTGCATCCCTTCCATGAGAAACAAAGCAGCCTGGAAAAATTAATTTGGAGACCACCAGTACAGTCAAAGACATTTTTGAATAACGTTTTCTCCTTACTGTCAAAATGTTTTTACAATTGTGTCTCTTCCACGCTACAGATATTCCTGTTGCTTGAATAGCACACTTGGGGGAAAGGCAAGATGATAGCCAAGCATGCAGCTTCTTTGAAGAATTTGACCCAGTAACAGGATTTCCAGCTTCTTAAAAATGACCCTGTTGGCTTGCCGGATTTAACAGAGGATCCAGATTGCTGACTACAAGTGATACTACCCTGAGTCAGTTATTTGGTATTCGGTAGTTTGGTGTACAGTAGAAAAGTTGTACCACAGTCTGCCAAATTAGGGAAACTTATGGCCCCAGCAAGGAAAAAATATTCCAGTGCATTGTTGTCACAAGGGGGTGATAACAATTTTCCCATGGAATCAAGAACTCTCCTAGAGCAGCATAAAATGAAACTGCCTCAAAACACAAATTGTCCTGTGGTTCAGTTGGTTTCCTGATGCAACAGCCCTGTGTCACATCAAAGTCTGTCTGCACATACACTGCAAACCCTTCTATTTATTTAGCTATTGACAAATTATTTCTCTGTGGGTAAGTTTTGGATATAGTTTAAAGGCCAGATCTGGCATTCTTTGATGTGAATAATCAGCACTGAGGCCAAGAGCAGTTTCCTAGTAGAAATGAAACAGCAGTAAACAAGCTAACCTAACTTCCTTAGCATCTGAAAGCTTTACCTTTACAACGTAGAAATGAGTAGTGACAAACTGTCATAGCATGGGGAGCACCACAAAGGAAAATGGGAGGTGAATGTCTCTGCACATCTTATGAAGTTAAAGAGAGATGCTGTTACTCTGCATCCCATGCCTGTGTTGCCTTTGCATCCAAACTCTGCCTAACCCTGTGCTAGTCCAGCCATCAATAGCAAAACCATTCCAGAGTGGATAGAACAGCAGTTTTGGTATTACTGTCCTGATAGACACACCTTTGCTGGTGTGTGTGCCACAGAATCAAAGACTGATTGAGGCTGGAAGGGACCTCTTGAAATCATCTAGTTCAACCCCCTGCTAAAGCAAGGTCAGCCTGGGATTTCGTTCATTGTTGTTTTGGGGATTTTTGTGTTTGTTTTTAGATAAGTAATGCAGGATACTTCCATAAGAAAAAATTAAAGTGCCTGAGTGTAGGGTCTGCTAGGATGGTATTAGAAACTGGAGAAGAGAAGGCCAGATCTGACAGTCTCACCTGTATTAACTAGTAAAGAAGTACTCACAAAGAGTGATTCAACAAGAACAAACCCAGATTCCCTCAAGAGAAGTCCTGGAATGAACTAGTGCCTGTGGAACTGACAGCACAGGCTCCAGAATCCAGGAGTGATGCCAGAGCTATGTGATTTTACCACGCAGACTCGTGCAGATGCATGACAGGGTCCTGCTAAAGCACCAGCAACCAACTCCCTCTGCAAAAAGGGCTTTTCTCAGGCTGACTGAGCCATGTGCGAGCTTGATGCTTCCTGAGCATTTGTTACCCTCCATGTGTGCTCACAAAAGATGCCAGGGGCCTCAGTGCCAGAACAAGTGTCTTGCTTGCTCTTCTGTCACCACAGCTTTGCCTTCACACCCCTGACTGAAATAGCTCTGCTGGCAGACTCCAGGGTAGATCTGTGCTTAGTTCCTGGAAACAAAGGAAAAGCACTTAAGGGAAAAGAATGTTTGAATAAATTTGTAGTGTGTTGAAGATTGAAATACAGGATAAAATTTAGATCTCTATTGTTGTTACATAGCTCGACATCTGAACTCTTATTATTCTGCTCAGGCTCAAAATCCCACACTTCATCATTGTGATCACTGAGTGCCTGCTGGCAACAGCTGAGATTTTCAAAGGATTGTAAGGGAGGCTGAATTTGGTGAGATTTGGGCACCTGAATTCTCCCGTGATATCTAGATAATCCTAGTTTTTATTAGTAGTCTTTTTATAAGTTTTTATTTTATTCTGGAAGGGTTTTTTGTTGTTTTTTTTTTTAATACTTCGGGGTCAAACACCAGAATTCAGTCCATAACACTAAGAAATTCATTGCTTAATGTTAGATACTTTTCTAAGATTTACAATTGCATCACCAAAAACAAACACACACAGGACAGACTGGTCTTAGGAAAACCACAGTCCATCTGAGGGCGAGGCAAGATTGTATTAAACAAACAGACAGAAAAGGACACTTTGGGCAATTTCTCCCCAGACTGAAACACAGGACCACCTCTGAAAAAAAAAAAAAAAATTGCAGATGGCATGGCTAAAGAAAATCTAGTTATAGCAGAAGAGAAAAGCATATGTTTCACATACATACTATAAATAGACTAGGTACTCTTATGGGATATATCAGCATACAAAACAGCAGCAATAGAAGAGGCCAGAATAAATGTGCAGGTTTTTTGGTTTTGTTTTTGTTTTTTTCTTGAGTCCTATCACTTTCCTGCATGCATCTTGTGGCATTACAGTGTTTTGGTTTTTTTTGTTGCATCATGTTTTAAAATCTAGTGTTTGATTCAAAATAAAGCTAATTTGCATTGGCATAGTGACTTAACTCACTGCTATATTATTACTGTGTAAGTAAGTGTAACAGCAACTGCAAATAAATGCTTGCTGATGGAATCCCAGCAGGGTTTCTGATGAGTTTTCATTTTGTGGAATCTTACCCAGGAAATTATTGTGTAAAAAGCTTTGCTTTCAGTTCTTTGCCTGAAACATTATTTAGCCACACCTGGCCAAATTCATGACAATTATCTAACTATCCATAGAGGACATACCAAAAAAATCCCATCCCTTTTTAAATCATTGCCTCAAACCCCACGTATGAACAGTGAAAATATCCCCCTCAGATTAATATGCACAAGGAGACTTCTGATCCAAATGCTGTTCACTGCATAACCTACATAGAGAAAGATAAAATGAAAGCTTTAAGGTGGAATCGAGGTGACTCACCACTGGAATATTCTAACTGAAAGTATTTTACAGTAAAACATGTCATTCAAAGCAGAAGTATTTATTATTATGATGGTTTTGGCAAGACATTTGATCACGTCATTGGAGTTGATTTTCATTTTAGTCGTTTGGGCTGAGAGTGTCTCCAATTATTTTGCTGTTTGAGGGTTTAATGGCTCATTCCAATCAATTCAGAATACCTAAGAAATGCTGCAATGGGCCCTGCATGTCCCACATTCTACAGTCTCCTATGAAGGAATTATTTAGGTCAATCTTTCTTACCTACAGTAAAAAGCAGGAAAAAAAGTTTGCAGTAAAAGGCTGAAGAATAGCTATTGATGCTTTTATATAGATCCACAAGAGTAACCACCAAAAGAACACACAAAATCCACTGCTAATATTATATAAAGATTTGCAAATCTCCTGCAAATATTACCACAGTGATTATTTGAAAGCCAACAAACAAGATTAAAATAAATGTTCCTCTTTCCTACACTAGCAAGTGAGAATTTGCCAAAGAATGGGAATTAAAATGAGTTTTCCTATTGATTGCTGTGAATGTTTATGAATTCTTTTAAGTGATAATGATGAAAATTAGCATCCAATTTAGAAAAATTGATAAAGTACCTTTAAAAAGACCACTCTGAAAGGTTCTATAGAGGAACTGCACCAAGATTTACAAAGCATACTGACCTACTTTTTTTTTTTTAAATCCCACTCTAAAAAAATCTATACGCTCAAGGCAGTATGATTTTTATTTTTTTTCCCCCAGCTTATAGCTAAATTTACCTTCCTGTTTAATTCCAAAATTGCATTCTATTGCACAGATTCTATTTACCTGTGATGTGAATGTCACTGGGCAGGATTCCTGCAGCATCAGGAAGTGGCCAACCCAGCCACCTATGCCATCACAGTGTGCCACCTGCCAGCACATGGGGGAATCGGCGTCTTGGTATGATTTATAAGGGCACCATTTCGAGTTCCATTTAGTTCAGTGCACCAGAGTAAACAAAACACAGTAAAACATCTATCCTGTGAAAAGTCTCTGCTTCACAGCTTAGGTTTTAGTACTTACAGCTTTCATTACCATGGGAAGACTTGCCGAGCTATCCTTGCCCTGCTGAGCAACCACGATTTGGAAGGGCCACCTACCTGAATCGGAGCAGAGGTTATAACAGGTGTCAAGCTTCTGGATGTCACTTCAAGATGTTGTTCAGTTGTGGAAACATTTATGCATGTCCAAAGGAATAGAGGGAGGATAGCACAGTCAATGAATATCTGCATACAGACTTTGCTTCTTTAAAAATTTGTATGGAATGTTTTGAGGAAATTACTACGTGTATTAAAAAAGTCACACTTTACTTTGGAGATGAAAATCTCTCACTTTACTTTGGAAATATAAATCTCTCATGGCTTCTTTTGCATGGTTTATCATGAACTTGCCATGGGTTTTAAGCAAGAAACAACATGCGAAGCAGAGTACAGAGCACAGTGTGTTTCTAGGAAGCCATTATGTGGATAGCCTCAGTAATGAGTAGGAATGCAACACTTTTGCTAGGATCTGGATTGGGGCTTTTTTTACATCACAATGCCACCACTCATTTGGGGAATACTGCTGTAGCTCCCATCCTACAGGTGCTTTGGAAGTGCCTCTCCTGGGAGTCAGCTCTCACTACCCTGCTGCACAGCAGTCTCTCCTCCCTGTAGAAAGCTGCTTCTTTTTCTAAGCTCCTGCTGATCTCAGTAAAATGTCCTGTCTCCTGCAGGGGCAAGGAACCCATTTCCCCCAGAAAAACGGGCTCCTGCTGCCTGCTGGTGGCTTCCTTGGCTCCCTGGGAAGTAAGATCCCAGGTCTGGGATCCCACTCACCTGCAAGCAGAGCGAGAGCAGGAGCTGCTACCCCTCCTGTAAGCGTCATTTCCATTTATTTAAAGAGCTGTGATTCACAAATCACGAGGACTCCAAATTTAGGGGAGCAGATTTTAGAAAAGTAGAAGTCCTGCCCTTTCTCCACACTTGGCCACAAGTCTCAGGAGAAGCCTGAGCCTAGGAAAAGGCATAAACCCACCAACTCAGCAGGAGCCAGGTGCAGACTGGGGAAACTTTGCTTTAGAAGCAAATGTGATTGCGTGGAGGATTTTTTGTTATTGTGTTGTTGGGTGATTTTTTTGTTGTTTGCTTTTTAAATTTGGTTAGGAATGTAATGAGAAAGCAAGCACGTAAAAGTGGAGTTCATTTAAAGAGAAATATGTAAACAGAATTTTATCAGGTTATGCTGGAGAAGATGTGATTGTTACCTGGGCAAAAATGCTTTATATAACTCCCTTACTGAGATCTGCATGATAGACTGACTGGCAGAGCTATTAATTGATTCTTTGTATTTCTGATCTCACTAGGGCCAGCAAGCGTTCCTAAATGTTTTTAATTCCTCATCATGACATCCATTATGTTCACCTCTGAGATGTCTAAATTAATTCCATGTATAATGGCAATGTTATGTAAAACGCAAGATGACAGGAATACTTAGAATTGTTCAAAGCTGTGCTGTGGAAACCAACCTTATTTGTGCTAGCCATCCAATATGGGATTTGCATGTTTGGGTTTTCTACAGGCACAGTGAGAAACTCAGCTCTGTAAGGGTTTAGACGATGCAGGTGGGGTAGTGTTATATCCCTTGTGGCTCCACTATGAACAGAAAACCAAACACAAACTAAAATAATCTATACAGGAAGAACAGGCATGCTGACAGAGATTGTTTGACATTAGAAAAGCACAGCTACAGCTGCCTACTCTTTGTTACGATGTCTACAGTAAATCTGGGATAATGCTCACACAAGAAACAAAGAGCCACCACAGAGGACACTTATATAGGAGAAATAGATTCTGAAAGGTGTCAATTTAAGTAATTTAACCGCAGCAAAGGAAAAATAAAGCAGTTCTCTAAAATCTGAGGCTTTCAGTTGTGGAAAGCAGCTGTGAGAAAAATCTAGCCTTTCTTTGGAGCAGGAAAACAGGACAGTTGTATGATACAGGCAAGAAGCTGCATTCCTAAATATATAGTGTCTTTTGCTCATTTATATAATACAGTGTTAATAAAAGACTTATATCTTCTTCTTACCTGAACTGTCAAGAGAGGGGGGTTGGACTGGATAATCTTTAAAGGTCCTTTCCAGGTGGAGTCATTCCATGGTTCTGTGATCCTATGCTATGGGTCTCACCCATCCTGGGAAGGTAAGAGAAGGGCCACCCAACACTTGAGCAAATTGTGCTCTCCATATTGCCTCTGCAGGTTATGATCACAGAGCAAAACTGGTAAGATGTGGTTTTAGGACTTGCATGACTTGTAACTCAAAAGATGGCCCAAAATATTCTGACAATAAACATGGTTTGTTCTTCTGCCAGCTGAGTCCCAAGCTTCTTTTGGGTTTACTAAACATCTGAGAACGAATGCCCTGTCTGAAAAAAAATCAATTTGAAGAACAATTTTAACACAAAATTAATATTTGTGATGCAAATTCTACAACATGTATGAGAAAGACCTGCAGCACTACTGACAGTCCAAATCCACTGACACGTACATTAAGTGCAGTGCTGTACAAACATAAAGAAACATTCCTTTTTGGACTTTGTACTAACCTTTATTTTCTCCTAAATATTTGCAAGCCATATATTTATATTTTTTTTCAGAGAAACAGCTATTAAAAGACTCCTTATAATGAAGAATTGAGGGAAAGGAGCATATGTTTAACATCTTTAAGAGCAACAAAATCATCGGTTCCTTCATATCATCAAAGATCCCTTCCTAAAACACATCAAATCAGAAATCTGTGAAGAACATCTTGGGGTCAGAACTGGCAAAATACAAGGTGAGAGCAGAAAGATTAAACGATTTTTTGGTATTTAGTTTTCCTGATTTTAACTTTGGAATTTGTATCTCACTCTCTCAGCAGAAGATCTGAATCAAATCAAAGTGCAGATTGTGCAGGTTGTGGACTGAACAGATTAAATTAACACCAACAAATTTTCAGACTCAAATGATACTTAGCAATTTAGCAGGAATTTCAGGAATAAAATACCTTGTCTACTAATGGTGGTGTACAACTTCTGTGCATTTCCACTGGGATGGGGGCCAAAAATCTAATCAAAAGGTTTGAGGACCCGACATACGTGAAACGTCAAATTGATAAACCTACCAGGAAAATGAGTAGAGGGAACAGATGGACTGCTGCACAAATAGGAAAAGAAAAATCAACACACCCTTTGGAGGGGAAGTCCAGACTCACAGACTGTTTTTTTGGAGGAATCAAAGGCATATGGATAAAAGAGTTCTTGGTAATGTTAATCTCAATGGATTTCACAAAAGCTCACACCATAGGCTCTTAAGGAAAATATACAGTCATGAAATAAGAGAAAAGTTACTTCCATAGTTAAATAATTGGTCAAAAGGAAGGAAAACTGTATGAGCAAATGGGAAGTTTTTATAGCAAAAGAAAAGTCCACAGGGATCTTGTCAGAATATTGATAAATGACCCGGAAAAAGAGCATGACAAAAATTTGTTGATGACACCGAGCTATTAAGGATGGTGGCACAGATTTAGTATGAGAGAACGTGTCAAAAGACCTACCAAGGGAGGCAGTAACTGATGATAATGACACCTGAAGTTCAAGAGAGGTAAAGCATTGTATGAAAGTAGTTCTAGCTTGCTCCATGGAATGATCGACTCTGAGGTGGCTGTTCCTATTTGGGAATGAGAACATATATAGTTTAGGATAGCAGTCCTAAACTGATTGCTTGGCAGTGGGTGAAAAAATGCAATCAGAAAACAGAGCATAACTGTTACACCCCCCTATAAATCTGTAATACACACACCATTCGAAACTGGGGACAGGTCTGATTTTCTGCAACCTGGGAAGAGTAACATTGAAGTGATAAAGATTCAGGCAGGGACAACAAGGATGGGAAAGGTATGAAATTGTTTCTACAGGGGGATTTAATCAACTAGGACTCCTGAGCTTGAAAAGTTAAAAATAATAGAAGATACAATAGAGATCAATAAAAATCATGTGTGGCAGAAGTAGAATTCTGAAGAAATTACTATCACTTCCTACATAAGAACTAGGAAAGTTAGCAGGTGTCGAGTGCAAAACTCAAAACAAAGGATCCTCTCCCAAAGAAGTTGTGGAACTTCCTGAAGCAGGATGATGTGAATGCTTAAAATTCACATACCTTAAATTCTTGAGAGAAAAAATTTTGTCTCACCTAATATGAAACAAAATAACTTCTGATACAGATAGTCCTTGAGCCACAAACTTTCGGAGTTTGAGAAGAAATTTTGCACGTAATGCCATTATTGTACGCTTCAATCCACATATACTAATGGCCACTGTCAAATCCTACCTCATTGAGCTGAAGTATTATACAGAACAACTATTCTTATGTTCCTGTCCTAAAAATTTCCCAGACGCGTTAGGACAATGAATCCAAGGAAAGGCAGCAAGTGAACCAGGGCCTACGGAGCTTAAGCGAAGCATTTAAGATAAATGTAAGAATATTTTAGTTTACTGAATATACTTTCCGGTCCATTTGTACTAGATATTTAATGACATTCATTTTACTTCCTTTTTCAATATTTCTTCGCTCTCTGTAGGGAGAAGTTGGATCTGAAGGTGAAGATGCTAAGGAAGGTCAGGTAAAGATCACAAAGAAAAACAGTAAAGAAGATTTTCAGAACCAAGAACAGTTGGCTTATTCTTAGTTTAAAAGACCACATGAAATGTAAGAACAGACAAGAAGAATGATACAAACACACAGTTGATATTTATAAACAGAAAGGGTGAAGGAGTTGTTACAAAAAACTTTTTTATCATTCTTCAGAATTGTGAATCTGATGCCACAGTAAGTTCCCTACTTACACAGGAAAGGACAGATTTAACCTCTTCTTCCTTTTAGCCTTCTCTGAAAAGCTTCAAAAAGACTCTCTGCAGAACCACATCCTTCCAACACTTAAGAATATGATCCCAAACCCATTAAAGGCATTTAGCTTAAAAAATTATTTATTAAATTGTTTCCAGAGCTTCCAGAGAAGTCAAATTAAAATTTCATATTTTAATGTATCTGTACTTTCAACATTTCAGAATGAGAAACAAATAAATCTGGCTTAGCAAAGTGTAAAGCAAGGCTTTATTCTTCCTTCCAGCTACAACTTTCTTTTTGTCAAACACTTTTTAAAAATAGATTTCTGCAAGATTCTCTGCATAATTACACCACTGAAAATCCTGCTTGGCAGTTGTGTAAGATAGTCACTTAAACGATCCTGCACAGGTACCATGGTCTCTGTATATATGTTATTTTCTATTGTAAGTTCTTAAAAAAAAATGTCATAGTCATCAGATGTTTAATTGATGAGCAGAACATTTAGTTTCTCTTAAGTGAAAAATTTTTCCGTAAGTCTTTTGTAAAGACTCAAATCCAGTGTATTTAATTTGTAAATCTTAAAAGGCAGTATCAGAACAGACACACCAGAAAGATAATGCTTTGACTGTCTTTGGGGTTTTTTCTTCAAAATACAAAATCCTTGAAATACTGGGGGGGGGAAAAAAGGAGAAACTTCTTAATTCTTACCTTGGCAAACTCCCTCTGTAGAAACAAAAAGAGATAAGCCCATAAGGAAGAAAATGGAAGACAATTGTCATAGCAACCATTTAAGAACATACTCAATACAGGAAATAATCTGGTTAATCTCTTTTTTTTTTTTTTAAAGAATGACAAGACGTACAAAAACCATCCAGTTAAATAACATTTTTTTTAAAAAGATAGTATATTAAATCTCACTTCTTTAAATTTTTTACCTTAATTGCAGAGTTTTTGACTCATTCACTGCCTATACAGCCTATAGGGTCATAAACAAAAATAAGGATAGCCAGTTCCTCTGTTTGTTTAAATTCCCTAGACCATAATTAAGCCTCAATATTTTTGTCAGGAGACAAAGACAAGGTGGTAATACTTTCAAAAACCAGGAGTAGATACTCTTGCACTGAAAATAAGAGTATTAGAAAATTAAACTAGTCCAGGAGTAAAGACTAAGAAAACATAATCCCAATTACTCTTTCCCATTTTCTTGCAAGCCAATCTACTATGCTACGGAAATCTCAGTGGCTTCTGAGAAATATCTTCAATTCATGAAACCACACCTTCTTTTTTTAAAATATTGACATCAGCCATTTGCTTATTTTCAGTCTCAGTTTTACCATATGCAGCAACCAAACCTTGTTGCACTTCTAGGTTTAAGATAAAACACAGACACTTATTCACTCCCCCTTTGGAGATAATCTTGACACAAGTAACACTTTGCAAGCTATGTTTCTGAAGGACTGACTTTCAGTCACTACACACTGAAAGACTCATTAACAGATCTGGATGGAGAACACTGTTGCTCATTAGTGAAATTTTATTAGAAACAGAAGACTGTGAGACAGCAAATATTTAATAAACTGTTCCACCCTCTTCAAAGACAGCCAAAGTGTTAAATACAGCCAAAGCCTGCTCATCTAAGAGAAAGCTAAAAATCCTGCAAAAAGCCAACAGTTTCATCTGATAATAAATAGTTTTGATAGGATTCCTATTTTTTTTCAGCACATGAGAATTTGCTCCAATAATAGGTCATTTGCCATTCCTCAAGTTTTCAGAAACAAACTGCATTTCCTACAAACTCTATCCTCTGTGTAGCTATTTATACTTAAAAAGTCAAGCAAAAATACTGCATGAGCTAAATAAAAAGGGTGTTTATTGCATAATTGAAGGCTGCAATTATTTCCCAGGAAGTTAAATGCATCTATTTCAGATCCTTCAAGAAAAAGCCCTATTATTGCAACTATTAAACCCTGCATATTTCTGAAGTCTAAATTTTTACCCTGAGGGCTTCCTTCTTCAGATGCAAGAAAACAAAATGCAGAAACTTATTCGAGCAGAAAGGAGGGGTTATAAATTTGATCTGACTCACTCATTAAAGTGAGTTTTAAAGCTTTTAAAATGCTTTAACAGATCCTAAACTTTAAACCTCATTCTCCACTTGAAACCCATGGAAGAATCAGTGTTTATTGAAGCATTAGGCCACACCCACTCCTCTCTTGACAGGCCCCTGGGAAGCAGCCTTCAGATCCTGGGGCAGACAGCACAGCGTGGTCCCCAGCCAGGGGGAGCAGCAGAAGCACTTTGTGTCACCAGACTTTTCCCAAAGACCTGCCCTTTCAAAACTCACTCCCCTTTTACATCCCAGTCATGTCCACATCCCACAAGTGCTCTCTCTACAGTGGCCTGGAGGAGCCACTTATGCCTCTTCACCACCATCCCTGTGCTGATGTGGGTCCCTCACCATTGCTGCCCCAACTGTTTGCGCAGGGGAGGGCTCTGCTCTCTGTCAGGTGAGCTTTTGACAGCAGACCAACTGTCCCAGTAGCCACAGCTTTTCCATGGGAATGGGTGGATTTGGTGGTGGGAGGCAGGCAGGTACTTACTGCTCCACAGACCTGACAAAGTCCAGCAGTGGGCACATTTGTGACCAATGACAGCCTTGCTTGGTGGCTTCCCAAATACCTGGTACTCTGAGGTGGCTTGAATGTCATTATTTCTTTCTCCAACACAGCCAAATCTTAGGATAGACTAGAATAGGATAGAACACTTTCCCTTTGGAGAGTACTACAGCGATCATTTAGTGAAACTTCTACATCCTTGTTCTTGGCAAGTCTCTGGGCAGGTGTGGGTGGGAAGCTGGAAGAGTCCATAGATGTGGGTGGCTGGGAGAGTCCATGAAGAAGTGTGTGTGTTGGAAGTAGAATGGCTGTTTCAGTGGCACAAAGACTACTTAAGAAACCACTGTGAAATTCAACAAAAGTCCTGGTAGCCTCATTGCCAAGAACACACAGAATGGGGAGAGACTTTGGGCCTAGAGTTTGACCATCATGGGATGTGGACATAAAGGGTTAAGGCTCATACTATAAACTGTGAGACGTGTAAGCGTCCTTCTGGTATTTTAGGTCCCTGACTAGCGTAGTTCTTATGCAATTTGTTTAGCCTTTCATCTTGGAATAACTAATTCGTAAGTCAAATGCTCATTTATTGGATTTCAGTTTCATCATTTGTTGTTTCATGTCTTCTGAGGATTTTGTTAAAACTCTTGATAAAAAGTTCATGCTATTTTCCTTTTGATGCTTGGCTCCATTTAATGAAGTCGCAACAAAGAACGAGTTGAAAGAACACAAAGAACACGCATCTTCAACTATTGTTGCTTTGTGTTGTCCTTACCTTTCATGAAGGATAAAGTGGTATTATTTTTTTTTCTATATAAACACATTGATTAACGATAGAATTATGTTGTGCTTATACAAAATCAGAGATAGCTGAACACATTTGAGGGATTAAATGTTAAGCACAGAAGAATAAAATTATATTGTGCAAGCATCAAAATTGCAAATTGCTACTGAAAAAGAAAGACATTTAAAAACCCAAAGAAATATTTGTCTGTTCATTTCCTATTGTGGGAACTGTGTATTACATATCAACACATACAGAGAAGATGAATCTCTAGCCTGGAAACCCGTAAGAAACTGAACTGTTTTACAAAACCCCCAAAAGTTGGTGTTTTTTCCTGTCTTTTAAATTTTGCTGGATTTTAAACTGCAATACAGTAATTATTCTCCTTGTCTCTAGTTAGTCGCAGAAATATTGTCGACAAAAGCATCAGCAGAAATCTGTAGCCAGCTCTAGAAGGTTTCACATGAATTTATCTCCTGAATCTCTAAACTGAGGTTAAGGAACGAACAGTCCTTGAACCTACAGTGCATCTTGAGTGTAATTGCTAATGAGGATGATCTGCAAAACACCAGAACACACTGAAACAACTTCCAAAGGGACTCAGAGAATTCCTTTGCCAAGCAAACAAGCATTATAACCAAAGGTCACATAAAGTCCATTTGCAGTGAATGCGGCCACTTGAAAGGGGCCACTGGCGACAAACTGCATCGTACAGAGGTTTTTGTGAGAGCCTTCAGGCCCATGGCTCCAGCAATAAATAGGCCTGACACATATGCATTATCATGGAGAAGATCACTTGTAGAAACAAATTCAGTGACCTCTGACATCATACATTGGCAAAATATTTTCCTAACAAAGCACGACTAGCAAGATGACCAGTTCAAAGGAGAATTTTGCCTTTATAGCTAAGGACTAAGTTCCATGTGTATGTCCTTTCCTTCAGAGCAACTATCTCCAATTTGTACTTTATTTTGGATGTGATCAGCTATTTATACTTCCAGAACTAATGAAAAGATATAACAAAAGGAATCAATAAATGGTGTATCAATTATCTCTCAGAGATTTCAATGCATTCTGGTTAGATATTGTTGGACATTTTTTTCACTGACAACATTATAATTCATTAATTTATTTTCTGTAGTCCCTTTGAAGAAAAGATATTTTTTTCTACGCACCTACATATTAGTCAACAAAGCAATGAAATTACAAGGCTCTATGACTGAGAGAAATAACATTTGAAACAGAACAGAGAATGGAAAACTCCTTTCACAAGCTTACTGTGTGTCTTACAGCTATATGAGAGGGTATGTAAGAATAAATTATAATTTCAAACAGGCAGTAAAAAAAAAAATACTTAAAAGTACATGACTATTAACAAACTTGAGTAAATGCTCATTGAATGACATGTGAAAACTTTCTGAAAACTGAACCAAAATGCAGCATAAGGATACAATCACAGTATTTGCTTTAAAACTGCCATTACAAATGAACAAACAAAAGCTGATGGAGATACAACCTATTTAGCTTGTTGTGTGCAGAGTCCCTATAGAAACATATATGAACATACATATATATATATATGTGAATATGTCTATAATACCAGCACACAACAAAACACTGGTTAACCTTAAAGTAGAAAAAGTGAACTACCACTCAAAATATAGCATCAAAATAATTTAGAAGCCAACCCATTTTTCTGTATCATATAACCCTGCTCAGAGCAGAGCAAATTGATTTGGAGGTTGAGAGAGAAAAAAAAATAGAGCACATTAGCATGAACAGTGCTACCCATTACAAAATAGAAGGAAATTATTTTTGAAAAGTCAGTAGGAACAAGAGCAATACTAGAGTGGCTCCTTGGACTGGATTAATAAGGATTGATTGATTACTGTCTCTTGTACTACAAGAATGGGGGGACACCAAAGCAACCTGGGCGGTGGCAGGTTCAAAATAACGAAAAGGAAGATGCTTTTCATACAATGTGGTCAAGCATTGCAGCATCTTTTCTAAGATGATCAAGGTTCTTAAGGTTCCAAGATGCTTAAGAGTGCTTAAGGTTCAAAGGAGAACTGAATAAATTATTAGAAGAGATGGTTGTTGGTGGCTATTAAATATAGAAAAAAAAAATCATTGTTTTTGGAAGTCTCAAACATATATTGGAAAAATACATTATTAAATGAAATCTCTGGAGGATTTTTATATGTGGGTATCACACCAGAAGAAATGCAAACTTATTAAAATATGTGGCTCTTAGTGTGTTTCTGACTCCACTTTCTGGTTCTATTTATTATCATTCATCACTGTGAAAAGCTCCCTGGGTAATCTCATGTGGTGTTACTCTGCCTGTGGTCCATGGACAAACACTGACTTGTCAGATACAGTGTGTGAAGTGACTACAGAATCACGTGAAAACTATACACTCACCTGCCTGCAAACGCAAGGTAGTGGGACAATAAATCAGGTAAAAATAAAATGCACAAATAAACATCCAAGAGTTAGCCTAATTAAAAAAAAAAAAAAAAAAAAAAGTTGGAGAAAGACACTGAAACAGTTGTGTACAGAATAATTTAAGGATTTGGGAGTGGCATTGCTTTTTTCGAAAAGGCTAGCTAAGAAGGTTTGAAAGCAAGTATCTATATTTACATTGGGGAGCCCCTGGTGGTCCAGGGGAAAAG
>NW_020955278.1:184789-204315 GCF_003031625.1 Empidonax traillii
CCGGGTTCGATTCCCGGTCGGGGCCCCTCCCCGGGCAGATGGAGCTCGTTAGCCCTGTAAGGCAATCCATCTACGTCCTGAGGACCTCGCTGCCACCGTCCAAGCGTGCTTGGCCCCGGCAGATGAACCTCAGGATTAAAGGGTGGGCTCAGTTCCGCGCACACTGTGTCTCACCTAAAAAATCCAATGCGCAGGCTGGAAGGTGGAAAGACCTTCCCCGGTTCTTCGTTCGCGAAGTGACTGGCCATTACATTATATTTACATTGGCTGCCTTAATACAACCACACTCTCACACATTTTCCTCTTTTTCTACAATACACCCACACCCACCCAGCTCGTTACAGTCTGAGAAATAGGGACTGAACCAACTTGTATCAAGAAGGGTGTAGAAGACATAGCCCCAAATCCAATATAATATCACTTTAAATATCCCTGTTTTTAGATTAATACTGTAAGCTAGTCTCATTTCATAAGCATAATTTGAAGTTTTAAAACAGAGAAGGGCATTGTCCCTTATTTTATAATTTTCAGTACAACTGAACATGAAGTCACTTTTTCTTAATTAAGTCAAAACCAGAAGAACAAAAGCAACTTGTTTTGTTTGGAAGCTTTGGTTGCCTGGAAGCACTGGAGAGCTGAGATACTTGAGTAAATCAGACAGCACAATTTGTGGTTCATTTTATCTCCTCCATCTTACTCTGACAGCTCAGTCCTATGTCTTTAAATTCTGCAAACAAGACAAATAAGTAGCTTTGTGAGTGAAACTTTAGAAACTCACCTTCCTGCGTCTTCATGTTTTATTTCTGAATTTTCCCAATCTGTCAGTTTTTTTCTTTTCGGTGGGGCCTTCGCACTTCCAGTGTAGAATCTGGTGTCTCATAAGGCAGTTGAGCTGGTGTGACAGTCTTTATCAGAACATATGGGTTCACAAAACTGTTTTGGAAAGATACTCCAGAATTTAGGATGAACAAAGCCAACAGGTTTATATAGTAACAACTTTAAAAATCAATATATATGGAGTTGGGGGGGGGTGGGGGGTATTGTTCTTTATTTTGTTTTGTTTTTACATTTTCATCAGTGATAGGTGGTGAAAGATCCTGGATCTGCTTCTTCGGGATTAGAATCTCATCTCTCAAAACAGAAATATATGACAGAGTTGGGCATAGGTCAGTGAGCAGGAAGAATCATAGAATCTGGAAATCATTTAGGTTGAAAAAGACCTCTAAGATCATTGAGTACAACCATTAACCCAGCACTGTCAAGTCCACCACTAAACACATCCTATTGCTTGATACCTGGGAGAAGAGATCGACCCCAGCTTCACTAAAAATTCCTTTCAGGTAGCTGTAGAGGGTAAAAAGGACCCCCGAGCCTTCTTTTTCTCCAGGCTAAACACCCCCAGATATCTCAGCCACTCCCCATCAGAGTTGTGCTCCAGATGCTTCCTCAGCTCTACTGCCCTTCTCTGGACTTGCTCCAGCCCCTAAACATCTTTCAAAGTATTGAGGAGCCCAGAAGTGAACACAGGACTCGAGGTGCAGCCTCACCAGTGCCGTTTGCAGCAGGGTGGTCACTCCCCTAGTCCTGCTGGCCACACTATTGTTGATACAAGCCAGGATTTCATCAGCCACCTAGGTACATGCTGGCTCATGTTCAGCCACTGTCAACCAGCATCCCCAGGTCCTTTCCACTAGGTAGCTTTCCAGCTGCTCCTCACCAGGAGAACAGCCTGAGGTTGTTGTGACCCAAGTGCAGGACACAGCACTTGGCCTTGTTGAACCTCATATCATTGACCTTGGCCCATCAATCCAGCCTGTCCAGATCCCCCCTGCAGAAGCCTCCTGCCCTCCAACAGATCATCACTCCCACCCAATTTTGTGTCCTCTGTAAAATGACTGAGGGGACACCCTATCCTTTCATCCAGATCATTGATAAAAATATTAAACCAGACTGTCTCCAATACTGAGCTCTGGGAAACATCACCTGTAGCTGGATATGACTCCATTCCCCACCACCCTCTGGGCCCAGCCACCCAGCCAGTGTTTTATTCAGTAATCAGTGCACCTGTCCAAGCCATGGGATTCCATCTGCTCCAGGAGAATGCTGTGGGAGACAGTGTCAAAGGCTTTAGTAAAGTTCAGGTAGACAACATCCAAAGCCTTTCTGTCATCTACTAAGCAGAATCACCCTGTTGTTGGAGATCAGAGGTGAAAAGATTCTACGTAGTTATATTTCTTAATATTTGTTAATATGCATTAATATATGTTTACAGACATACGAACCTTGTAGAATGAAGTCGCATGAGCCTTGCTTACTACAGTAAAAATACATACACACACACAACATCAAATCAGGAGCTCCAGGACACAGGTCTGTTCATGGATTAAGCCCATTTCTCTTAGGATGTATGTCCCATAAAGTCCTTTAACCTCCTATCCCAGATTAATAAGATAATAAATAGAAACATAAAAGTAAGGAATAAAATATGTCTGTGCGTGTGTGTTTGAAAATTCTTCTGTATTTAGGCATGTTGGGAATACTGAGCACTGATTTGATTTCACAACACAAGACAAGTTGACAGCAGAGAACTCATTTATCCTTAACACTGAGCACAAAGTAAATATTCAGCCTTGTTGTTTGAATGTTCTGTCTGGACACACTGCTCACATACGATGTCTGACTATGTTGCTTTGAACAAGCTCAGCTACCCCTACCAACAAACCTTTGTGGTTCAAATTCCTCCTTTTTCTCTTTATATCTTCCCCCCCCACCTTGGTGTGGGCGTGGTGGGGTCTGCAGCCCCCTGAACTGAGGAGGGTGAGGCTGGGAGTGGCCCCAGCTCCTCTCCCAGTTTAAATCCTGCATGATGGCAGCGATGCAGAGCATTACCTTTGCATCAGGCTGGGGACACACCATGATGCTACTCTGCGTGGTTTGGTTTTATAATTTTGTGAAGGCCCTCAACACCCTGGCCTAGCTTTCAAAGCAGGAGAGTCCTTTGAGACCTCTGGTCACCTCTGACATTTCCATGTTGGCATGACTCCAGATGGTACCCACTGTAGCATCCCCAGCTGGGCCTGGGATCTGCTGCTTCTGCGGGTCTGCAAGCTCCTTCCTCCCTCCCTCCCTCACAGCCTCCTCCCACAGACTGGTAATTAGTGCCAGTGTAGGACTGTATTAATTGCAGCAATTGTCATGTTTAGATTTATGGGTTAATTGGTAATATCTGGTGTAACGTTTTCCCCTCTGGATATTTTTGATCACAGTAATTAACCTCCCTCATCCAGGGGAACAGACGCTCATCACTGCGTTCTCCAGCAGCCTGCAGCGAGGGTTCTGGTGGGATCCCCCTTCACAGGTGCCATGGTGGGCTCTGTGCTGCAGGGTGGGAATGCCCTGTGGTGTCTCTCCTCCATACATTTGTCTGACATATCCTTGGGAAGCTCTGGAAAGCAGAGGCGGTGCTGTCTTGCCTTTGAACCGGTAGCTATTAAGCTGCTGCAAGTGATGCTTGTTTTTAGGAAGAGGCTGCATCGTTATGGTCAGCTTCACTTTCTTGTTAATTCTTCTATTTCTATAAATGAAAGAAATTTCTGTTATATTCTTTCACTTCTATAAATGGAAGTGGAGATGGGACCAGGAGTGCCAAGCACAGCCATCTAATCCCAGAGCCCTTCTGCTTCCTCTCCTGCAGTACTGATGGTAAATGATGATCAGTGTCCCTCTCTGGCTGTGGCTGGGACTGGAGAGGACGAGATGGGGGGAAGGAGTCAGGTTTGTAAAGGTCAGTGCAGCGTTCCAGCATGGCTTGCTGTCTGCCCTGTGAAGGGATCTATAAACACAGGTTTGTTCTTCCCACAGCACTGCCTGAGCCTTCCTGGGTGGGTGATGCATCTCCAGTGATGTTGGTTGGACTCCCGTAGGGCTGGGGCCACATCTGAGTTTTGTTTGCAAACTGCACCAGGCAGGCCATGGAGCTCTGGATAAGTGGAGACCTGCTGACTGACATGTCACCTTGCTGTTCTCCAGCTCGTGATGTGGAGATGCTGCTGAGAAGAGCCTTGAGTTTCACCCCTCATTCATATAGTGAAACACCTGGCTCTTCTGAAATCCATCTCCAACAGCAGCTAGAGGGTAAGGAAGGTGCTAAGTTATGACTAGCTGGGAGCACATCTGGAGGGCTTTCATGGAGAACCACTGCTGGCAGCAGGCCTTGGCACTGAGACATGCAAAGAATTTAGTGTAATGAACCAATAACCTTAATTTTGGTGGGTTTTTTCCCCCCTCAGGAAAAAATTCCTTTCTAATCCCAACTCTAAAACTCATTTCCAAACCCAAATCCCTCTTTCAAGAGGGGGGTAAATCTCTGAGCAACATGTGCATAGCAGTCAGAAAGCCAACTCTTTGGCCAACAGGTCTATCTGGGGGATTTTTCTATCTGGTTAATGACAATTTGGATTGTAGTAAATTTTTCCTCACTGGGCACAAACCAGGAGCTGTAACAATGGCAGGAGGATGGACAAGCCAGGACGCTGCCCTGGGAACATGTGTGGCCCTGTTTGAGAAGGCAGAGTGATACCCTGGGGAATGAAACCATCCTTTGGCATTCCTTGCACTTCCAGCTCAAGCCCATGTGACAGCCCAGGAATTTTAAAGGTGTTGATCAGAGAGCACTACAGAGATTTATTGCTCTTCAGTTCAAAGAGACTGGGGGCAATGTCTTTTGAAAGCCCCAGCTCAACCTAAGATAAGCACAGCTTCCTTCATTTTTTTTAATTGGAGCTTTATCCATTTTCTGTTTTAAATTGGAGGTAAAGTGAAAAATCTCAGGAGCAGCTGCTGTGACATGGGCTGGGTATGCACAGGTGGGGACAGCAATTCACAGAATTCTGTCAAAATAGCCCAAAATTCCATCCAAATAGCCAAAAAGTTCTCAAAATCCCATCAGAATAGTCCAAGATTCAGCACAAATGCCACCAAATCCACACAAAATCACACCAAAACATCCTAAAACATCCCTGAATTCCCCAACTTTCCAACAAAATTCTACCAAAAGAGACCAAAATCACACCAAAATACCTCAAAATAGTTGAAAAAATACACCCCAAATGCCCTAACATCCACAGAAATTCACACCAAATCTGCCAATAATATCCAAAAATATCTCCAGATATCCCAAGATATCCAAAGAATCCCAGAAAAACCCACCAAATTGCATCCAACATTCCCATCAAAATGCCCCCAAATCAACTCTGAATCCAAACAAAAATATGCAAAAATTCCCCTAACCCCCCCAAATCTATCCCAAATTCCCCCCAATTCACCTAAAATGTCCCCCAAACATTCCAAATTACTCCAAAATCACCAAATACCCCCAAATTCCATCAAAATCCACCCAAATCCACCTAAAATTTACAAAAAGTTATTCCAAAATTACTCAAGTTCACCCAAAATATCAAAAAACTTCAAAAAAGCAAAAATTCCTGAGAATTCTCAAAAATTCACCCAAAGCCCTCACAAATCACCCCAAAATGTGCCCAAGCTCTCCACAAATATACCGACAATGCCCCCACATCATCAAAAATTCACTCAATTCCCCCTTAAAGTATCTCAAAATCCCATCAGAAGCCAACTAAATACCCTAAATTCATCAAAAATTTTTCCCAAATGCCCCAAAATTCATCCTAACACCCCCCTCCCCATCATTTGTTCTCTAAAAATCTGAACATGAGCCATTCAATCAATGGGATCTGGTTTGAACCAGTTGAAACCAGTTTGATTGGTTGGATTCAATTAGATCCTGGTTTAACCGTTTTGAACTGGTTGGATCCAGTTTGAAACAGTTTGGTCCAGTTAGATCCAGACTGAACTGGTTTGATCTGGTTTGAACTGCTGAGATACGGTTTAGTTCAGTTTGAACCAGTTGGAACTGGGTTGAACTGGTTGGAATTGTTTGGATTCAGCATGAATTGGGGGATAAAAACGGGAACGTGCCTGGAGGAAAATGCATGTCCCAAGAGCCCAAGGCTCCATCTGAAACACCAACAGACACACCTTTGCACAAATGCGAGATAACAAATAAAAAATAAATTATCCACCTAAACAGAATTTAATGAGGTGTAAATGATGAAAAGAAACAAAGCAGCAGTAGAAGAAGGTTAGGGGAAAAAGCCAGGCAAATTGCCTTCTGGTTTTAGTGTACAAAGGAAAAACAACAAGGCAAATAGAGATTCAGCAATGAATAAAGGATTATCAGTGAGCTGGAAGACAGAAACTGGTTGGTCAGTAAGAAACATCTGAGCTGTTTGTGTGCAGGGTACACAACAGATGTGTCCTATGTAAAATGAAACAGGAAAACTAAATATCATTATAAAACGGAAGAGCAGATGCTGAAGAAACAGAATCAAGCTTTGTAGGATTTAGCTTTAATTGGTTAATGTCAGTAAACACTGGATTGTCCATTTCTGAGTTTTTAGGATACCTGTGTCATGATTATAGTTGTGGGACAATACAGCAGCAACTATGGACTCCCAGAGAGTTTCTGGATCTCCAAAGCTGCTGAAGGGAAGAAAGGCTAAAACTTTGCCCAGAAATTACAGTTCACCAGTAAGATCAGCAATGAAACCTTGATTTTAAAAAATAATTTTCAAGAAAAATACAAAATCTAATCCTAAACAGCTTAATTATAACAAAAACGTCAAAGGTTTTACTAGAAAGTAAACTGTGGAAGCAAGAAAAACAGGGTAACTAGTATAGACTGACTAATTAATCCTAAATACAATTATAAAGTTCAGGTATTTCAGGATGCAACAGTAAACAGACTTCACCAAATACCTACTGAGTCAGCAAGAGATGATTCTACGCTATTTTTAGATGAGGTTTTGGTAAGTGGCAAGGACAGAAAAGAAGAGCTGATTGCAGAAAATAACCTTGAATGGGGTGATCATGAGCGAATTCAATTTAAACTAAGATTAATAAACTATGGAATTCCATTTTTAAAGGACAAACTTTGAGACAGCAGAGTCGCTGACAAAGGAATGTAGAAGAGACTTGGAATTCCTTTTAGTCAAAAAATAAAGGACAAATGTGGAATTCATGCCCTAAGGACAGGGTAAAATGTTGCATCCATACATAAAGGGCCTTCTCCTAGTTGCGCTGATTTGAGTGGCTACATCAAATTCCATCTCAGATGGAATTTGTACACGCAACCAGAAGCACAATGGTTCTGTTTACAATGCTCTCTATTCATTTGTGTTCATTCATCTCAGAATGGCAAGATCTCTGTACACTATAAATAGACTGGTTTTTCTTAGTACTAAAAATCCTGATCTTGGCAGATGTGTTGATGAGGCAGAGTGCCAGTCCTTGAAAAAGACTTGATAATCATCATTATCTATATTATTTTGTCCTTGCATACTCAGAAATTAGCTGCCCTCAAAAATATTCTCAAGACTGACCACAAAGAAAGATTTTTTTCCACTTCAATCTATGAGACAAAAATGAAATGTCTGGAAACCATCTCTAGGCTGCTCAGACTTTCCCGTGTTCCAGCTGTTGCCATGAGAGCTCTGGATGAAGTGACCACATGTCAAAAAAAATTCTCAAAACCCACTAATAGGCCAAAGATGAACGGAAAAAAACTTGCTGTAAACAAATACCATTATTAGCAGATGGGACATAACAAATCAGTAACAGAAGAGGATGGTAACATCTACATGAACTCCTTTATATTATATCAGTTTGTTCTTTGCTGTCAAGCAAAATGTTGTTATCTACCTGCCTGCCCTGTGAGGGCCTAAAAGTGTAAGAAATACCATTTGTGCCTGTCTGACACAAAGGTATGTACACACAGAAAGTGATTCTGCAATCCAAGGGCTTGGATTGCTTGTTTTTTTTTAAATCAGGAACTATCAAGAAACAATCCAGGAATTTTGAATTACTGGACAATCAGTAGGCTGAATTAAAGCAGAACAGAAAGTAGAGGAACATATTTAGCCATTAACAGATAAATGGGAAAAAACATTGGTTTGAAACCAGTCACAGATTTATGTTTGGGGTTTTTTTCACAGATTGTTATTAATTGTTGTTGTTGTTTTGAGGAAACACTGTTTTTAGCAACAAACCTTTTGTCATAATCAAGAAAGGGTAAGTGTGTTCACAAGGAAACAGACAAACTTTGTGCCAAAAACATCATCCAAAATTGAGGAACTTGTTATTCTGTACATAAAAAGAGGGACATTTCAGCACCCAAGTGGTGAAAATGTTATATTCCAAACAAAAGTATAAAAACATTTCAAAGCTCAGGTATGAGTTCAGGATCGAACAGAATCTCTGTTCTCTGGAAAACTCAAAATTAAGACACAATCAATTTCTCTGTTATTACATTATACTGACATAACATCAATACAAGTAAATGTGTTTTAAGCTAAATATATTAATACATCTTACTGTTATAATATCAATAAATGTGACTGTGTCCCAACTTCAATATATTAGATTGATAAAATATCAGTGACAAAACCATTCCTACTCTTGCAATTATAAACTTATACTTGAGCTGACACATTCTCACAACTCATTGACTTCTCTCAGCTTTATTTAAAAAAAAAAGAGATAAAATGGAAAAGATAAATAAAGAAATGCTACAGACTTTAATACCATCTATTTAATTCTATATTAAGGCTGCATGCCAAGACCCTCGATATTTTTTTTTTACTGTAGATGTATTTACAGGTCTTGTTACATAGTTTACTACAATTTTAATCAACTATGTTAAAATATCAAGTTGCTTGTTTTCCATATTCCTAGCTTCAATATTATCAGTAATGGCATGATTCTCACAGATTTATTAGATAATCCAAAGTTCAGTGGCCAATCTCTCATTGATTTTCACAAGCAGCACGCCAGACCTCTGGTGGTGTAAACATTATATATGACAATATTTTATCTCTTAACCTACAAATATAAAATAAGTAAATAGGAACCTATCTTTTTGATTATCATCCTCCTGACACCCGAAGAAAATTCCATTACATTTTCCTGTCCTAATAATGTGAATTAATCTACCATTTTATGCAATTGAACTGTGCATGATATTTTCTACTCCTCTGCAACCAAATGTGAGTACTGTTTAACTCACAGTGGGCGTATTCAACCTTAGATTTGCAATCATAGCTTCAAGTAACCTGGATGCAAAATTGCAAGCAAGCACATTGTCCTTATTTTGTACAAAACTGAGCAATTCTTTTCCACAGATGCTTTCAAAGATGTGCATCAAGCTGTTTTGGTTTTTTTTTTCAACTGTTCAACATTTACCATTAAACATTAAGTTAATGAACCAAAAAAAAAAAAAACCCCACACTGTAAGCAGGCCAGCGTCCTTAGGTTACGAGTCCAGTTTATCTTCAGTGTGAAAAAATCATCCTTAAAAGTACTCACAGCCTTCCTTTCCAATTGGCCTCACTGTTAACTGCTCGAGACATTCAGAAAACAGAGCCTAGTAGCAAAATACCCTTTTCCTCTAAAAGAGCTGTACACTAATTTTTACTGCACTGCCCAGCTTCACCTCTGTTTCATTTCAATCACTTCTAATTTTTCTTAATACTTACAAAATTCGGTTTTGAACCAACAGTCTTGTATTTTTCTGTTTTATGATCTTCTTTACAGACTAAGGCACTGCACAAAGTCACTACATGATGGTGTAGTCCAAAACCTGTCTTCCCCCATGTGCAGATAGGTCACAAAACATGTATCACATGCTTACAGTAACAGTGCTCCAAAACTACATCAGTGTTCCCCCTTTTTCATCTCTTTGCACAGCTTAATTCTCAGAAAAACACAGGGCTTAGTTTTGACATAAATGACTGTACCTGTAGTGCATTTAGGAGAACTACAGATTCCTAAGAGGAAGGCAAGCAGCTCTGACAACAAGAGGTAAGGAAGGAGTGAGAGGATCCTTAGCAGCCCCCAGGAAGAAGTAAACTAGGTTGGGAACTAATAAGGAGAGACAAGGTGATTATTTGCCAGGCACTGGGGTGATAACTTCTCTCATTCAATGTAAATCCACCAGAAGAGGCTGCACAGAGGAAGAGGAACTGGTCTGCTTTCATTTGGCTGCCAGACAGAGGAAGAGGAACTGGTCTGGAAGATGCTCAAGTAACTGCTCATGGGTAGTAGCCCACCGGTCACATTAATGGTGGATTATTAGTTCCTAGTGAGAAACAGATTTTTTTCACTTCTCAGTGAGATTTTGCACAGCCAAAACCGGGTCCTGACAGTAACTTGTGCTGATTCATCAGCTCTCCTGGGTAAGGGAGAGGGGCATTAGGGGGTGCTCAAAATTATGCATAGGAAAATAAATGTGTTAGAAACATGAATGTAGGGCTATAAAGTTAGCCACAGCTTGTGAGCCCAGCTCCTCTACTACAACCCCTTCAGCACCCTGATGAGGAGGATGAATTCCACCTAGGAAAGCAGAGTGTGCCACAGAGGAGCTGTGCATTGCACCCCTGGCACTGCCTCTGCTGTCCGTGGCCAGTGGAAATCGTCTCGGGGAAAAATGTGGAAGCAACTCCTGCTCCTTGCTGAGCACGGGGCGGTGACTGCCCACACAGGTGGAGGAAAACCCTTTAGGCACTCCTTCCATTCTCTTTCCCTTCTGACATTCTGCATCAATAAAAAGTCTACACAAAATGGGGCTCTTAAAAATGAAGCTGAGGATTTAAAATGAAGCAGTTACCACTGCAGTCACCTCCACGCAGCTTCTGTCCTCACCCAGTAGCATTTCTTTCGAAAAGGACATTGCGATACCTTGCTTGTAAATGGTGTGATATGAAATTAAGTTCTTTGCCCTTCCTTGGCAAAAGGAAATATAAAAATCACCACTATAAATAGTGCATCTATCTTTTAAAACATATAGCTTTTAAGATTCTATCACACATGGTGAAAACAGATCAGGAAAACAGATTGAGGCTTTTTAAACCATTGGTTTTATCCTGCCAACTGCACTTATTCCCACTGTCATTTACTATCAGCGTTTTAGTGTTAAAAAAAAAAGTGTAAAGACTCAAACATATTCTTGAAAAATAGTATAAGCTGCATGCTAATGAAGCCACTCTTCCTGAGGGTCTGTCTCCTGCTATTTGTCAATAAAGACATTTAAGTTTCCATAGTAAATAACATCTGCTCCTAAGAACATATTGCAAAGCAGCAATAAGAAATAGGAGGATAACAAGTACCAGGCATTGTTACTTTGCTAAGAGAAACACTAGTGACTCTCTCCATCAGTCACCACCTCTGTCCCCACCCAATCTCCTGAAAATAGCGTCTAATTAATTGATGTATCATTCAAAAATCTGAGTTCCAGAATATGGCAACACAGATATTATAGAGTGGACAGATCATTAAAACAGCAGAAATATTTGTGAACTGTAAATAATGAAAGAGAGAATAGGATTTGTGCCATCATTCTCAGCAGCACATACAGCAATTTTAAGAAGCTGAAGCTGACATCTGACTGACTTCTTAGCAAATATTACCCCTGGCTGCACTGGCAGATTCCACTAGAATATCTGAGACTGAAACAGTACGTGACTGCTGCCAAGCTAGGACTCAGCCTTGGCTTTTGTACTGCTACTTATTGTGTTTTGTTCTGGTTTTGTTTGCTGGTTGTTTTCCTTGAGAAATTATTAATTTGTGAAAGTATTTGCATTTCTGCTTTACGTTATCTTAACACATAGTAAGTAAAAAAATAAAAGGAGTGTGCAAATACTTTCCATTGGCCTAAATAAGATTTATATATTGTTATCTCTTAGTATTGCTGTTTTGTGCCATAAAAGCCGTGAGAAATATGTGAGCATATGAAGGAAGGCATAGCCAAGAGGATATACAAGTAATTTAGCTCTTATCCCAAAAATAAACAGCATCATTGTAGTCTGCATAGATAAGCACTGCTCCAGTTCCATCAGGGGGTTCTGCTGCTCTCTCTATGGCGTGATATTTATCATTCATTCAATGACCTTCAACCATTTACTGTGCCACACTACCTTGACTCCTTCATAAAGGCCAAGGTTTATAGAATTAGAAAATATTATTCTTTCTATACAGTGGCTTTACACAGGTCTACATCTGCCCTCAGGGTAAAGCAGAGCAACTCCCCTTGGCTCAGGTGTATCCACACGGGTCTCCCAGTGACTGAATTTTACATTAGCAGCCACAGGACAAAACACAGTCTTTAAAGTATTGACTGGAAATTTGTGTTACTAGTGGGGATGAGGCACATTTCTGATCCAAAACATCCCCAGGATGTTTGAGTACTACAGGACTGGAAACAGCAAGTATTCAATCTACTGGTTCAAATGAATTCAGAGATGTATCCAAATGCATTTAAAGCCTTCCACAGAGGTTTGCCCCTGAAGCTTTCTGGAACTGTCCCAAAAGGATGAGTTGGCCAGCAGGAGGGTCTCACCTCTCCCTGCATAGCAGTAGGACATTTCTGCAACTTGAGAACATCACCTGGCTAAAGGCAGGTGCAGAGGTCTGTGAGTCATTCCTTCTGAAATAACTCATGTTAGCTGCACTGCTGTAAGAAGGAAAAAAAATAAAGCCATATATGCTGGAATGTGAGCAGAGAGATGTGACATTACCCTCAGGAGACTGCATGAAGGTGTTTTACTGAGATTAAAAGGAAAAAAAAAATAAAAAGTCACACCAAACCACTTGAAACATATGAAGAAGTACTGCCTTTGCAGTTCCACTAGGTAGGATAACAGTTATAAGGGCTATTAGACTCCATATTACAGATCAGCAGAAGAGGTCAGGGACATATTTCAGCAAAGCAGTATATCTCAGCTAGGCAGAAGGAAACATTTTAATCTTCTTTGGGCTATTCACTTGGCTAAATCAAACGATATAAGCAATCATCACAGACTTTAGGGACCAGGGCTGCACATAGAGTCCCTGGATTTCTGTGGCTGTTGCCAGAAGTAAATCAAAATTAGGGTGCATCCCCAGTGCTAGAGAGAGTTTCCTTGAGAAAGACTGAGGGATCTCTGAGTATACTGGGTAGGCCAAAAGTCAAAGAAAGGAACCTCTCTGGTTGTGCAATAGTTGAACAGACCTGCAATGGGGCTGAAAAAACAAGGAAGTCCTGTAGAGAGGTTGCTTGAACTCCTTGCTTTTAATGATAGTGGTAAAATGCCGAAAGAGCTTTCTTGTCATTTTTCTTTTAATTAAATTTGCATTCAAATGTAAGACTCAAGAGTTAAAAGTAAACAGGGAGGATATGTGAAATGTTTTGTATTCCTCTAATGTTTATTTTAGGTTTAAATAAAAAATGCAAGGTTCAGAGTTGGACCACCGGTTTCAACATGATCTAATTTTAGGCGAGTTAGATCTAAGTATGGATGCAAATTTCACTTCTCAACCCTCTCCAGTAAACATACTCTAAACTGCAGGTGGGCACAGGTAGGAGGGAGGACTTGAGGGAGGGAGGACAGTCTAGCTAAATTGTCCCACTAACAGGGAAGGAAAATGTCCTCCCTGCAATGTGAGGAAAATGCAGAAATCAAAATTACAATATTAAAAATAACTGTGACTTATACATTTTGAGAGGGATGATATTGTCCTGCAGAAATGTAATAATATGAATTCCTGGTCAGCCTGGGATATTTAGAAAGGTGTCTGTGTTTTTTATTTTCCTTTATGAATTCTCACTGCCTGTTAGGAACATTTATTCAGTTTCACAATAAACATTTTATGCTTCTGTGGCCTGCAAGGTCAACTAAGCTTATGAAAACCAAGCTGCTGTCTGTCTCCCCTACCTCATCACTAAAATTCCCAGACAGAACGGAAACTCCAAAACTCATCAAAACACTATCAGTTAGACTGGAGAGAATTAGAGCTGAATGCTAATTTTAATACCTCTATTATGTATGCACAAGACAAACCATACTTGAGGTTGAAATAAGCAACGCATCTTGAAGGACTCTTGTTTATTTGCTCTTCCCCAAAAGAAAAAAAGGAACGATTCCTTCTAATGAAGTGAGAAGGTGAAGGTAGTTTTACTTTGCGAGTGAGATAGTTAATGAGGCAATATCCTCTTGAATCTCTGAGATAAGCTCTAGGTCAAAAGTAGACAAATTAGCATAACATTCATATTAATATCTTTCAGAATCAGATACAGAAACAACCTGCACTCTGAAACCTGCCTAATCACAGACAGCTAATTTTCAAAGGAGTTTTGGCACTCATTATGGTGATGGATGACAGAACTAAAAACATCAACATTTCCTTGAGATCTGCCGTGCTTTGTAGGCACTTCTATAATGTACCCCATGTATTGTATTTTATATTTTTCATAATTTATTGAGAAACCCAGAGAAGCAAAACGAGGTCCCTCGTTGAAGAAATTTTGGCATGCTGCAACACTGCCTTTGTGTACTTCCAGCATAGGTAACCCAACGTGGTATCATATTCTAGTACCCAGCAGTTACAGGGCTGCTATTCTAAAACTATTGTCATCATATCACAATGAGAAACACATGCAGACATTTCTACTAACACATGCAAAATACTCTGTACACGAAGCAAGCTGCTAGTATTCATGAACTTTCTCATGCACAGATATACAGATACATACACACAATTACCTCTGCTCTCATATTTGGGGATACAGACTGTAGCCACTGTCAACACATACCAGTCCATATGTTTCTATATGTAAATTATTAAATTACCTTCCTTTCCTATAAAATGAATTTAAACATTGGTATGCTCCAAAACATTAACAACTCGGGGCTAGCACTGATGATGATGTCTAGTAAATAACAAAGAGAAGGGAAAGGACGCGTGAAAGATGCTATTAAAAAAATAATAATTTCAAGGAGTAAAACCAAAAAGGCACCTATAACGGTTTCCTAAAGTTTTAATAGATTCTGTTGACGAGACTGGTTTAAACTGCCTGCAGTTCTGTGGAGTTCATCTGGACTAGCCGACACAGTGAGCTTGATTTTAAGGCACAGTGTATTCCTTACAGTCTCAAAATCCACTGCTGCTGGAGAAAACTCTTTTTGAAATACGGCATTAATCATCATTGAAAATGAAATGCAGCCCTTTGCCCTGTGAGCACCGGGTTTGGATGAGTAGGTACTCAGAGACCCATCTTACAAGTGTGCTGAGCATCTTTGGAGGCGAAGAGCATACTCAGCTTACACTGCCTACATAGGAAACTGATGTCTTTTGGCATCTTCTGAGTTCAGGCTCTTTCTGATTACAGTGAAAAAGAACACACAGGGCTCGTGCCTTGGGCAGTGCAAATTAGCCAAAAGCATAGATGCCTAAAAATAAGAAATGACTGGAGAGTGCAAGGCAATGGAAGGGATGATGGGAAGATTCATCCTGCAACTAACTGGGAGACAAGCTGACCATGGGCCTCCCAGCAGCAGAAACTGGAGAGCAAGCCAAGGGAAGGGAGCTCATCTCATCAGACATGAGAGCCGACAGCGTGTTGGCAGCTGTGGACACAAACATGACAGCTGTGAGTCAGGTTACAGCCTTCCCTCTCCTGCTCCAGGGCCTCCTCTCCCCCTCTTATTTGTGATAGGAAGAAAATCTCCAGCTCACTGGGTGCCACAGCAATCGATGCTACTGTGGGATCTGTTAGAGTGGGCACTTCCAGCTCACCGCTGGAAATGGCTTTATCGCCTACATATTATTTTTGCTCAGTTTCACAATATTCTTCCTCATGCATCACCTTCAGACACCTTTTCTTGCTGTTTTCTGAACAAGTTATAGTCATTTCCCTCTGTTTTCTCTTCAGGGCTGTGCAAGGCTTAGCATGACACACTAAATGAGACATTCTCTAGGCTCCTTCAAGCAGTGCTATGCTGGTGACACTGTTGTTCTTTAGGAAAGAGTTCTCCCTCTGCTGGCACCTTCCTAATCCCTCATTGCTGTGTTGTGTTTGCAGGGTAAAGTTTTGGCAGGGAGGGGGCTACAGGAGTGGCTTATGCGAGAAGCTGCCAGAAGGCTCCTCCATGTCTGACAGAGCCAGTGCCAGCCAGCTACAGGACAGACCTGCTGGCCAAGGCCAGCCCATCAGAGATGGTGGCAGTGCCTCTGGATAACATATGTGAGAAGAGGGGGGGAAAAAAAACAAACCCTGGGCAACTTCAGACAGAGAGGGGAGTGAGAATATGTGAGATAAACAGCCCTGCAGACACTAAGGACAACGAAGAAGAAGGAGGGGCAGGAGGTGATCCAGGTGCTGGAGCAGAGGTTCCCCTGCAGCCTGTGGTGCAGCCCATGAAGGTTCACCGAGGAGAACAGATCCACCTGCAGCCTGTGGAGGACCCCATGCTGGAGCAGGTGGATGCCTGAAAGAGCCTGTGATCCCATGGGAAGCCCCTGCTGGAGCAGGCTTCTGACAGGACCTCTGGCCCCATGGAGAGAGGAGCCCACATTGGACTTGTGACCCCACGGAAGAGACCCCTGATGGAGCAGCCTGTTCCTGAAGAACTGTATCCCTTGGGAGGATCACCACACTGGGAAGAGTGTGAGGAGTCCTCCCCGTGTGAAGGAAGAGACAATGTGTGATGAACTGACTGCAGCCCCCATTCCATGTCCCTGCTGTGCTGCTGTGGGGGGAGGAAACAGAGAAAACAGGGAGTGAAGCTGAGCCTGGGAAGGAGGGAGGGCTGGGGTGAAGGTGGCTATTAAGATTTGGGTTTATTTCTCATTACCTTACTCTGCTTTGATTGGCAATAAATCGAACTAATTGCCCCAAGTTGAGTCTTTTTTGCCCATAACAAAAACAAATGAGTGAACTCCCCTTGCCCCTATCTCAACACACAAGCCTTTTGTTAGATTTTCTCTCCCCTATATCTAAATGAGGAGGGTACTAAAAGGACAGCTTTGGTGGGCACCTGCCATCCAGACAGGGTCAAATGCACCACAATTGTAAACATTATACTGTTGGTCCCTTATGGCAGCTCGGCTGGGCAAAAGCTCAAAGGTAAGCAGAGAAATTTTTACACAGTATTATAAATCAGCTTAAAACCAAAGGTTTTGTAGCATCTTTACCCAAAGATGCAGAAAGAAATTTTAAATAAAAGCAGAGAAAACAAAAAAGCATTGCCAAACCAGAAGAAAAAAAATACAATAAATCTCTATTTCCTCCTTCCAGCAAAATTTATCTGTGGCTCAGAAAATTGCTTGTGAAAAGCTTTTGTTCTCCTCAGACTGTAAATGTGCACCTTTATTATAGGTGAACAGGTAACTAGAAGTTTCCTATCGGTTTTCTAGAAAGCTTATAGCCCAACAAAAGGAAAAATACTCAATTAATGATTTAGAGGTTGGTGCTGATTTTTTCCTTGCTGTCTTTACAGTGTGTTTCATCTTGTATCTTTAAGCATTATAGATTCACAAGCATTATGCAAAGCATTATGAGGATAATCGGCACAATGGGGGTTCAGTATTTAATGAAAGTAACTCTTGTTTTTAATTATAGCATTTAAGATCATCTTATTGTCAAGTGAAATACAGCCCTGCCTTTCTGTGATTTGGCATCCATGGCTGAATTTAGGAAATATCCCACCACCTTCTCCTTTTACAATAAACTTTGACATTTTCAGGTAACTGTATACATTTTATATACTTTGTTTGGGAGCTTTCCAAAGCCAGGACTGAATAGCAAACAAATGAAAGGCATTGTATAAACCTCCTAGTGGAAAATATTTTATCAATTTTAACATACTGTAAACAGAGGAGGGCAGAAGTTCAGTTTAAGGTATCTCACTCCAAGATGTTTTTAACTTCTGGTATACATTATTCCCCCCTTTTTGCCATTTCTCCCTGCTAAAAGGTAAGTCCCATGAATAAAACAGCCCCAGTGCTAGACTACTTGGAGCAGACACTTTAGCAGCAGGTAATTAGATTTCACACATTTTATATTTTCAATTATTTCATTTACACTATAATCAATGTTTTTCACATGTAAGGAACACTATATTAGACTAGAGATTTCTATCTTGAAAGACAAACCAGCAAACAAAAGAATAAAAACCATGATTAACAAAATGTTCCAAATCCTGTTTGCATACAAATATGCACCATACCTCAGCACCAGCAAAAAGGAATTGTATCCAGTTACACACGTTTCAAGACCAAAAAGAAATCCATAATTGCTCTGTTTAATGTTTGTATCTTTTGTGTATATTTTAACCATATTTGCAATTTGCAAAGCTATTTGGCTGATGGCACTATTATAAATCTATTAAATCCATCCTTTGAACAGATGGTGCTATAAAATGCTATTGTATCTGGGAAGAGGTGTTTGAAAACATAGTATATATGTAGGCATACATGTGATGGCACCTAGAAGACCACAAAAGCTATGTAAAACAGGTAAGTACCCCAACTTCAAGGCCCAGTTTCCCAGGATGGCTGATCAGAATGTCTTTTTCATAATATCAAATGCCATCTTGGCCACGCTTGTAAGATAATACCCACTGGGTTTTGGAATAAAGATCTCCACTGGTACCTCAGCAGTATCTTTTCCCTGAAAGCTTTGTATTCCCTATGGATGATCTGTTTCAGCAACAAAGAGATAAACAATGTATCATGTTATTTAGTTTCTCAGCATTTTCAAGTGGATTTCCTTTTTCTTTTCTTTTTTTTTTTTAATGGAATAATCAGTTATTGGTGTAAAAACCCAATAAAAGTTTAAACATTTATTTTCATCATAGCAGTAACAGTAAATATTACTGTTTTGTCTAATTTTGTCTCTGACAAAATTTTTTCATGCAAGTATGCAACAGAAATAATAAAAAGCCAACAGTATATTATTTGATTCGATGTATATAAGCAGCTGGCTCCAAGTGCTGAAATTTGTACAACATGTTGGCATAGTTCAAGGAGAGCAAATTTGCAATGAATGATGATAATTTGCAGTGAAAGAAATTAGTGCCTATTTTGATTAGGAATTAGCCTTCTGTTCAAATTTCAGCAGAGTAATGTATTCGTTCCTGGTTGGAGCATTATCTGGGTTGAAAGGGTGAGAGAAAAGCTGGTGGACAAAGGGAAAATTAAAAAGATCAAAGAGCTATTTCTCTAGTTCAGTAATAAGGTAGCTTGTAGAGTTCAAACAAATCACAATCAGTGTGTGACACTGGAATGCACATTTACCATGGTACCCAACCTTTGCTGAGATAAGAGCTCCTGTTGTTCAGTTTTTAGGATTACATTGCTCACCTTGGATTTTTGCACCTAATCGCACCCAAATTGCTCAGTTTGAGGGGCAGGTGGAAATGTCACCATACTATGACAACATACAGAAGCTGATGATGTGTTAGGCACTTCATAACTACATGCAAAGAAAATACTACAAAGCTAAAATTTTGCTTCCTTCCCAGTAGCCCTGGCACAGAAATACAATTCATCAATCATTCTAAAGCAATTCAAGTTAAACCTACAGCAGGATGTACAGAGTTTCAGAGCTACCGAAATCATCAGCTGCCCTGATACAGTTC
>NW_020955278.1:204419-336254 GCF_003031625.1 Empidonax traillii
AAAAAAAAAAAAAAAAAAAAAAAAAAAAAAGTGGCAGAAAAGAAATGAATCCTGAGCAATCTCTGCTCAGCGAAAGTCAAAGTGTTGACTGCGATGAAGTGGAATCTGGAAGGGTCTGCCATTCAAGTGTGCAAGCTCTTTGAGGAGTTAATCTATGAGAGAGGCTTAAAAAAAATTCCAGTATTTCTGTTGTGGTGCCAGCTGTCAGGGCTCTGACAGTTTACCTCGGCACTGAATCTTCAGAACAAAGGAACTAGGTCATGAAACAGAAAATTTAAGCATATTCCCCATGAAACTCACCTTAAAAGATGAGCTTTCAGGTTACTAAGTCAAGGACTGAAAAGTCAGAAAATGACAAATTAGTACATTCAACTTTAACTCCTCCTCTTTGTATATGTGCACCGTTGAACTACTAATTATATGACTGCAGAAATAATTGTATGTAGAGACCATATTTCAGATGTTGGCAAAAAGAAGGGCTGTTATCTAATTTAAAAAGATTAATAAAAACAGGGGTTTAAAACATCTCATTTAATACCGTGCTTGCCCACCAGTGTTTTTAAGTTATTACCTGACAATTAAAACTACTTTTTTTAAAAACTGAAATTAAAAAAAATAAAACTTGGCAAAATATTTACAAATAGTCTAAAGGAATTAGGCTACTTAATTGCTAATAATGTCTTCTGCACAATGAGAACAGCCCTCTGGGTTTTTTCCCCCCTGCAGAAAGATATCCAGTGTCTTCCTTAATGGCCAATTTTTTCCTCAATTAATATAATGTAAATTCAGGCTATGGAATGAATCTGGACTCAAGCATTAAGAAGGCCTTAACCTAAATCCAGGGAAAGCATCTCAGCACCCACACCCACTGGGAAAGAAGCACCTGAACAGCTTGGTCTGTGCAGACATGGAGCCTTTTCAGCCAAGCTGTATTTTGTCTATGCAGCAAAGCAGGATGAGCAGTATCTGGTATTTCTGGAGGCCACTGAGGCCACAGCAGAGACAACTTTGCCAGAAGCTATACACCCTTCTCGTTCCCCAAGATCTCCAAATTCAGTGAGGTGCTCCTAGCAACACTGATTTCTTTACCACAGGAGAAAGCAGAAAACTATAAAGGTTTGTTTATGAAGGGGAAGGATTGGGACTGCGTGGAAAATGAAGATAGTTGTCTCCTTTGCAATTTTATTAATTGGAAGATATCATCTCTTTTAGTATCCTCCCCTACAGCTCCAGTAAACCTCTACCACCCCCAAGCTCCTTCCTTTAGTCACCTACCTGCCCTCTTTCACTGCCTCTGTTCCCCCACTTTCTCCAATCACAGTTCAGCTCTTTGGACTCCAAGCTGCTCTAACTCCACTGTTCAGCAGCACCTCTACATCTCTGAGTTCCTTTGTATTCTCTGTACTGCTTTCCCTTCATCACTCCCTCTGAAATAAGACAGGGGAAGGTGCAGCAGCAGAGGAAGAGGAGTGTTTCCTCCGGATGGAGCTGAGCTGATAGGTCTTCTCTGTTTTCTCTCTTGGACACCAAGAACCAGCTGAGAAAAGCCAAGGCAAGGACTTTGGTTGCCAACAGGGAGCCTACACAGCTATTTTTCAGAAGACAAAATCTTCAGTTCTTCTAGCCAAAGGCTTTGACACAGATCTCCTTCATTCACTGGGAGCCAACTTCAACTTTCTTATGCAAGACATCCTTCAATTCCCAGCGTAATTAAGGAGTTTATAGCCAAGAGAATGCAAGTTTTCAAATGCTGATTCCCCCCCACAAGAGCAGTGTTGCTCCTAGTTCCCTTCTGTTGTGCTCCAGATGGCCAAGGAACACCAGTCTGTATCTCCTCTTGCATCCATGAGGTAATGCAATGTATTTGCCTTATCCCACTTTCCACCCAGACACAAAATGCATGTACTGCATAAAACACTTCTAAGTTTTGCAAAGTTCTCTCCTCTTTTGGAGAAAATAGTACAATGCTACCATAAATCAAACCTCAGTCTTTAATGAACGGGCCATTTCAAAAGGAGAAACAAAATCTTTCATGAGGATAAAATAAGAGAGCTGGAAAAAAAAAAAAAACCCAAACACAAAACCATGGAAGCTTTCAGGAGGGCATTCTTCACACCATGATTTCTTCAGGTTATGGATTTATGGGTCAAGTCTATTTAAAACACCAACAATGAATGTATGGTACCATGTATAAGGCACAGAGAAATAAGGCAGATTATATCTAATATGTATTTACAAAGCCATCGCTCATAAACTGCTCAGAGAATAAATGTTTCCTAAAGCCATTTTAGGCACACTGAAATATGCTCCCTGACAAATGCATCCTTTACAAGCTCTTACAAGGCAGAAAGGGTTTTCAACTTAAATATTGGAGGCACAGTTTTTCTAAAGCACTACAGAAGTGGCATATCCTTCTGCATAAAGTGCTTCCTTAGTGGAGATAATTGAGGATGGAAAATACATTATTTTTCTGTTCTATCTACCATGGCAATTAAAAACAACAATTAATTGTGTCAAGGTGCAAAATGATGATTTTAATTACACTACCAGAGTAATACAAGAGGTTCACATGCAGTGACTGCATCCTTGATTGGTTCAGGGTACTACAGAAGAAAAGATAGAATTGCTTCCCTAGGGCAATGTTCTCCACCTCATTCATGTTGATTTACTTCACAAATAACCTCACTAACTTATTTTATTGACCTCCCTAGTAGCAGGCTTTTGAAAGCATAACCAAGATATTTTTCCCTTTTTGTGGAAGCTTTATTATTTTACTCCATTTTGAAATACTACTGAGAGAAGCACCTGCCATACACGGCATCGTATTGTACAGTCTGTCTTGTAATTTAAAATTGCTTATGAGAGTAACAGAAATAATTCTAACAGAATGAAAAAGCTGATTTTCAACAACATTCACAGTATCGTTCAGGGCTCACAAAGTCCAGATTTCTCACTCCCATTGCTATCAGACTGAAGCATACTCGGGAAGCAGAACACCAAAAAGACCCTCCTTTCTTTAATTATGCCTTTACCTCTACCACCATTGAAATAGCATGTCCTGAGGCAAAACAGGGAGAAACAGCAAACTCTTGCCTGAGAAGTTCATAAAGCAAACATGATCCATATACCTAAGACTCTATTCCCCTTGTACCTTCGGGGAGAGAGGAATATTATTGAAATTATTAAGTTCATTTTACTGTCTAGTGCCTTTGAATAGTATTGTTAAATTGGAAAAAGAATATCACAGCACTCTGGAAGCCAGGGTCTCTAATCCAGTGCTAGAGGCACAGGGAACTGTACCCACATGCTGTAGAAGATATATTCAGATTTATATTAGACATTTCAAGCTGAAGAGGGCAATTTCATACTAATGCAATATTCTAGCTTAAATGGCTTTGTCAAAATAAGTTTTTCTGTGGTTTCTGTCCCTTTTTTTTTTTTTTTTTTTTTGAACAAAGGACAAATAGAGAGATTTTCTTAATCCCTCTTGTTTTTTATTCAAACACCTGTGCTGGGCCACATTCATAAAGATGTTTCATATCCCATCATGCATCTTCCAGATGGTTTTTTATTAAAGGTCTTTGGGAAGATTTTTCCCCTTACCCACTTCCTTGCTTCCTCATAACAGTTAATTAAAATACCTCCATGGAGATGCACAACATGGACCCACCAACTAGTGTCAGTCATCGTGCAAAAAATGAGCCAGTGTGTTGGGTAACTGGTTATTGCAACTGGTTTTTTTGTCATGGCAGCCTGTGTTCTTATTGTGATTCAGCAGAACTGCTGAGACATCAATTAGTGTGTGGTTTCTAAGAGCTTTTATAATTCATGTTTCAAATGCCAGCTTCAACCACAAAGCACAGCAATCCCATAATCTACAAAATAAAATTTGGGGCTCAGTTTCCATTTACCTAAATTTCTTCAATAATAAAAGCGTGTCTGCTGAAGACATCTGTTAGAACTTGGTAACATCTAATTTTAATGGCAAATAACAGAGTTCAGCTCCACAAGATTAGAGGTTATAGGTTAGGCCTTTTGGCTGGCTTGGAATTCCTGTTGAAATGTTCTGCCAGCCAACTTAATATATGCATTAAAAAATCCCAGTGACTTGATGATTTCCTCCTCCTCCTCCTAAGACTCAAAATAAAGCAATAGTTCCATCTCTTAATGCTTTGCTCCAAGGCATTGTTGAGCCTATGGCAGTGCCTGTTTGATGGGACTGACAATAATATTATTTCTTTTCACTAAAAATAAAGGCTTAATGAGGCAAAATCCAGAGTTAATTATATGTTGGAAACATACACTCTGTTGGAGGGGAGGTGGAGTTGCAAGAATCCCTGTATTTCAGGCCAGCCCTGCTTGCATTCCTGGGTTTCAGATATTGAATTTTGTCAACCCAGAGCTTGAGATTCAGGGGTTTTTTTTCAGCTCAAATTCAGTCTTCTAGCACACGTAAATTGCTAAATGGCATACAGCTATTGTAGAGGATGGTTTTGGAAAATAAATATAACATCACCAATCATAACAATCAAACCATCTGTGATTTTTAACCAAAGTTTTGCATTCCTTTTTAATCCAAAACCTTGTGAGAGATATTTATGATTCCCCTGGGTAACATATACTAGCAAAATAATCAGATTTGAAATGCCTGTGAAAATTATGAGCAGAAAAAGGATACTGTCACTTCATCCAGCTTGTAACAGAGTACCCCAATCCAGTGAATTACTAAGTAGAACTGCCCACTAGGACTGCACACAGAAAGCTGCAGAGAGCCATTCACCAAAGACTCGAATACTACTAAATAAGTCTCTGTAAATCCAGCAGAACCTGGGAAGATTGTGCCATAAAAAATCAATATACCCCATTAGAAAGCTGAGCAGCAGAAGCGTAAGATTGGGAAGAAAAATGATCAGCCAGCCTACATACTCGCTGTGGATGTTGTTGTGGAGGTCTGAATGACCTGCAGAGCTTTCTGAAAGACAGAAAAGCATGGGTCAGGTCATGGTTTGGGTTTAATACCCCTCTGAGCTCAGCTTTCCCTCAGGGCATGTGCCCTTACTCTGACTTACTCTCCTAGCTCAGCAGTTCGCACTCCTTCTCCTTCCTTTCTATGCCACTGCTTCTAAGAAACTATCCAAGTACAGATGGAGATAAGGAGCAGAAGAATTATCAAATCTGCCACTTGTATGACTCTTAAGGTAAATAAATTGCAATGCAGGAACAGGAGAGTGCCCTGGAATAACTTCACAGACCTCTTCCCCAACTATCACCATGCTTTCCTCAGCTGTCACTCATCAACAGCGTTTTAATATGCTATGGTCCTGGTTCCCACTGTATCACTTCTGTCATAGTCATATGCAGCTCTACAAATCAAGTGAAAACCAGGTGGCAGGTATTTTTATTCAATTTTTAGTAATGCTCTATGAACAAACCTGTAATATAAAGTTTGCACGTAAATTTTTGACAAAAAAAAAAAAAACCAAACCACCCATTTTCACTTTCCTTTAAAGCTTAAGTCTGTAAAACAATCAAACAACTCTCCAGAGCCTTTTGCTCCTCCCTGTCTTCTCCTCTGTGTTAGGACAAGGGCGTCATGCTGATACAGCTGACTGTGTGACCACAGGCACAAAGGAGGCAAGGCAGATGCAATCAAGGAGGAAAGGAACCGCAGCAACAGCATTTTAGAGGTTCTATGGATATAGTTTCAGACCTGCAACACAGCCAGCTGAATGCTCACCGCCATTGAAAGAACTCTTACCACCCACCCATCCACTTCACACACCTCCCGTGTGCTGGATCTGGCACACACCCAATCTCCAGGCACAGGAGTTGTTGAGTGAGAGAAAACAAATTCACTTTCCCCACCACCCCTTTGCCCCCTCCAAGTATTTACTTCCCTTTCATTCAGGAACAGTTACTGCACGTTCACCTGAGTGCCACACCAGGCTAAAGAGAAACAGCAGGAGAGTGAGCCTGACAGGGAAGAGCTGGACGTGGGGGAGAGGGGAACTCCTTTTCAGAGAACAAAAGCAATTCGATCAGCTGAAGCCATGTCACAAAAACACATCTCCAGGGAGTGGAGAATAATCCCGAAGACTTAGCTAAACAGTCAGGAGGATAAGCAATACTTACCTGCTATTCACTCTTCCAAGTGCGTGGCTACGGAGCAAGAGTGGGAGAAAGGATAAGCAACAAAAGCTCTGGTAATCTCCCTCTCTCTCTTTAGTCCTTAGGTAGAACAGCTGAAAACAATGTTTGCCAAATGGGCTAAAGTACCTGCTCAGTACCCCAGAGTGGGGCAGGTTAAGAGGTGAAATCACAAGCACAGCCCATTCTCTTTTCTGCCCAGGGGTTAATCACCCATCTCCCTCTTATTTGGGATGGGTTGTAAAACAACAGGCCAACTCTTTACAACTGGAGGATTGTTTTTATCATTGTGGCTGTATTTAATGAACACATATTAAGCAATGCTATTGGTTTTTTAGTGCTACACCATATAACCACTCTCACTCCTCTGCTGTCTTTAATGAAGCTTTCTGTGTGCTGGACACACCTGCAGAGCTCTTTAGGAACAGAAGATTGGTCATCATCAGGCAAATCTTTCTTTACCTCTCACGACTCTATTTATGATATACTGATTAATCAATCATCAGAGAGATTAAAGGTCATCTTTATAAAATAAATGGCTTATGGCTGCAGCAAATCATGGCTTTGAGATTTATTGGAAAAGGCTGTAAATTGTCAGTCATGTTATTACACAAATAAATCAGATACTTACTGCAAATTGATTAACTGATTCCAATTTTTTTAGGAACAAATTGTTGCTCCAGCCTATTTTTCTCTCTTCTTGGACAAAATGATTGCTTTGTAGTCTGAGTGAATGATTGCCTGTATGTTCAAGGCCGCAGTTATTGCTTTAAGTTGCCTCACACACATTAACGTTTTTTGAGTGTCATTCACCACAATTTGTTTTCACATGAGCACCGCTCTCTATTTGAAAAGACTGAATGCTACAACAGCTGCATGAGATGTTGAAAATAATATTGCAACAGCATAACCAGCATTATTTATATATGGAACAACCCTACAATTAATATAGGTAGGCTTTTTCAAGTTTCGCAGTAAAAATAGAGGACCAAAGGTAATTTCCTCACTGAAAGAGAAACATTTCAGACCCTCTCATTATATCTGGCTTGCTGTATCATTGCTGTAGAGCGAGGAGGGAAAAAAGAAAAAAATTGAGTGCTTCAATAACAGAAAATAAAGTTGGCTGAAAGTCAGGACATTCATTGCTGACGTTACAATGAATTTTCTTAGTGAAAATAATTATATAGAGGCACATGAAATTAGAATTTAAGAGCTGACTAAGCACATTCAATTTACTCTTATTCTCACAGCATTTGCACAACGTGCATGTCTCAAATAAATCCCCCTGGATCACAGCTAGTAGAAACATCGGTGGAACTTCCACTGTCAGTTCAGATTACTCTTTGTTTCATCCCAGTGCCCTGTTGCTCTGACCAGCCTCCCTGCATGCCCACAGGATCCCTTCTGGGGCTAAACAGTTCCTCTCACCTAAAACCCAGGCATGGCTCCGTGGCTAGATCAGCCCAGGTACTGCTGAGGGTAGTATAGACAGGTCTGCACCAGGTTTTTCTCCAGCTGCAGGGACCTGTCCTATGTCACCAACAGGTCCTGTATCCTCGTGCATTCTCTTGGCACGCCCTGCCGCAGGCACAACCTGAATGTCACCTTAGCAGAGCACAAATGTAAAAGGCTGCCATCTTCGGCACATTGCCAAGTACAGCTTATTAAAATTCCTTAAAATAGCTCAAACATCTCAGGATCAGAGAATGGGGTCATGGGGATCATGCTTCAAAACACCCCAAAACTGGGAGGGTGAGGAAGAGACGTTCATAAATGCCTTCGTGGTCACTTGGAGGAGGATGTATCAGCTCAGCTTTGTTGCTGAGAATTTTAGAACAGTGCCACAGGAATCTGAAAAAATAAAAGCATCCCCCTTGAAAGTACATCATGAAAATTAGCATGGATGTGTGAAAAATACAGAACAGGCAAATTTCTTGCATGGAAAATAAGACAGGCCAGAGGAGCCTACAGGTGAGATATAGAAAGCTGTATTATAGGTGTGAGTCTGGGATCATTTCATGTGCAATCCTCTGGGACTAGTCAGGTCTTCCTAAAAGATCACTAAAGTGAAGGACCTGGAAACAAGTCACTTATTGCCAAGTTCAAGTATTTTGGTGGAATAGGAGTGGATTATTAGACTGGCAGGTGATGACACCCTTACATTTGCATCATATATGGGTTGGGGTTTACTTCAGACCAGATTAGGCTTCTTCTGTTGCCCAAAAATCCACCCATACAGGATGTTCACAGTAAAGCAGTATCAAAATCTTGGCTCTGTTGGATGTAGGTCCCTACACAGGCAACTGCAGGAAGCCTTGTATGGTCTTTTTGTCTTTTTCATGCAGAAGATTGGAGCTTGTCACTGCTCCCCCCATGATTGCCTGAGAAGTCTCACATGCAGCCATAAACTCTCTTTCTGCTCATTTCTGGTGACTTCTTCCCAGCCTCCTTTCTTATTCTGAGTTCATTCAATGTCCAAATGAAGGTTTTGTGAGCGCAGATGAAAACTTTGATTGTGCTACTGTGGGACAGTACTGGGAGTGAGCAAACACTCCCAGTGTTTAACATGTTTTATTCCTCCCCCCTACAGAAGGGGGGAGGAATAAAACATGTTAAATCACAGCTATCCACAGAAACCACTTCATCACCAGCTAATTCAAGGAACTATGGGATGGGTCAATCAACCAGAGGTGGGACTGCAATGTCATCTAGAACTGAGCTGTGGAGAGAGAAAGCAGAAGCTCTTAGCTGTGATATGACACTGGTAATTCTCCTTCACCAGACAGATCCTGGAAGCTCAAACTTGTGTTCAAGGCAGTGGCCATGGCTCTGTGAGGCCCCATCCCCCTGGTCTCTAACAGACAGCAGCTCAACAATGCACAAAGGGGTCTTCAAGCAAATAAGGTCATGACAGCCCTCACAATCTGAGTGTCAGAGTGATATGTATCACTTTGCTGCAGCTCTGTGACTGACATCCTAACTCCAGCAAAAGCCTTGGATATTCCTTTTCGTCCCATCTGCTTTCTCTTGCACACCCTCTATGAACTTGAATACAAAACTAGTTTTCTTGCCCTGGATGAAATCTGAAGCAGAGTCCAAATAGGGTCCTCGTGTAGGCCATGATGGGGACTTCCAGATATTCCTTTGTTGACATCTGTGTGGCTCAGAAATAGGGATCTGTTTCAGCTCCATAAAACTTTGTGCTTCCCTGGGTGTCCCACAGATTGAGCCCGAGAGCCACAGGGCACCCAAAAGTCTGACTGGTTCATCTGAGTTTTCTCACCTCACCACCTGTATGAAGTGTCTGTAGTAGAGACACGGCTGTGCCGTGTCTTCAGTAAAAGGGACTTCATCGTCTTGAATGCAATGTACCGCCTTACTGGTCATCCTGTATGTAAGTGCTGGCACAAGGTTAGTGGATTACTTGGATTGTTAATGAAACGTGTTATTCTGCCATCAGAAAAAGTTTTGGGCCTTTAGGGCACAGGCTGATGTCAGTGTCACTGGAGAACATTTCCTCAGCTTCTGTGAGAACAAAGAGAGGGGTGTTCAGGAAGAAAGAAACCACAATTCTTTAAAACGGTGCTAGAATACAAAAGAAGGTTCAGCAAATAAAGATGAGCAGTTAGGGAAAGGAGAGGACCTTGAACAAAAAAGACTGACTGCAAATATGAACAAGCATATGCCTTCTGTCACATTGCATACCATAAAGGAGCTCTCACTGGTCTGTAGATCCTCAAATGGCACGTGCATGGGTTGGCACACACAGGATGCCCTTGTGCTGCTGTGAGACAGTCATTGTGTTGCACCCTGTGTCCTCCTCATGGCTTGGAGCACACTCGGTGCATACCAGAAGGAGAACTCCCAGCTTAGTTCCCCTTGAAAGGATTCGAGTTTGCACACAGCAGATCAACTCTGTGAACCAAACGTATGCCTGGGCAGGTAGGACGATCTGCAATTCCCTTCGAAGCAGTTCTAGCCCTGTTACAGAGCAAATGCAAACAAAATCCCAGCCACTTCTGTTACACACACATAGCTGCTGGGGGAAATGTTTATGCTATCGTGAAGCAGCAGCTCTGGCAATGTGGACAGCAGACCTGATTAGCAAGTCTGATTCATCCCAGTCCCTCATTAGAGTCCTACCCCTTTGCATGTACAGCAGCTCAATAGCTCCTAAAGCACCCACTTTGCCAACATGAATGCAGCTGAAAAGGAGATGTTGTTTTGTCTCCCGTGTGTTGGAGTTCCTAGTTTCTTTGTACTGGAACGGCTCCAGCTGCTGTGGGTTGCTGGTCATAAAACAAACAAGCTTGAGGATAAATGTTTTATGGTAAAGATTTCACTGGCACACAGCGGGTCCTGAAAGAAGAAGAAGAAAGATAACAGAAATGTCACATTTTCCCCTCTGAGCCTGCACAAAGCACAGCTCAGGCAAATCACAGGACCTGGGCCAGGCAGTTAAAAGGTCTGGTTACCTCCCACCTAGGAGGAGAAGGTACCAGGCATGCTGTGTCACCAACTACGACTTGCCCTCAGCCCTTCATCTGTTTAGGAACTGTTTCTTTCAAGGAGGTACAAAAGGGAATTTAATGCTGTTTTTTTCTGTAAACAAATTGATCAAATGCCTGTTATCAAGGCTGGTTTATGATATATTCCATTTAGCAACTTTTTAGGTAATTTCTTCATACGTACTGACTCACATGCATCCTATATCCTTATCTGCTGCAAATGAGCCTTAACCCATCCTCTCAAAAAAATTTGGCATTAGTTGGAGCTAGGCTGATGTTTCTGTGACAGACTACTTCCTGCAGATGCCTGCAACACCAGGCAGTCAGTGTAAGGTTACTGAATTTAATGGAGCAAGGCTGATTATCACCAGCTGAAAGCCCAGTCCTATAAGCATGACAAGTTATTTGGGGTGTATTTTTTTAACTATATCCTGAATACCTTTACAAAGTTTGACAAGAGTTTCAAACTTTTTACAATGAGTTCTAAAAACAGTAAAAATCTCTGTAAATGTTTTAAAGGTTTAACAAAGCAAAATAAAAAAAAAATCTCTGCAGGTTCATCCGTTGCTATTCTGAAGTTCCCTGTGGGCACACTGCTTCATAGAAACTCTTTTCCCAATGTAACAGAATACCCTTTTAATGCAAAAAGCTGTATTGTTATTCTTAACTCTTAGACCAATATTTGCTTTAGTTACATCATAATGAAACACTTTCTATGGAAGTCAGCTGGGGCAAAAATGTCCCTATGGAACTGTAACAAACAGAATGTGCCACCTAGCCTGCTAATTTTAAAAGATCACAGTTATTTTTTCTGATAAATCTGGTGTGATGCCTGTAATATACTTTTAAGTAGCACCAAGCAGAGCTGTTGAACTTTGCTTTTCGAATATCTTCTTTTCTTTCTTTTTTTTTTCCTGTTCTGCCCTGAGGTCTCTGAACTTTGGCAAGTATATGAAAGTCCTCAGAATCCCCACGATTTTCTCTCTCTTTCTTCTGTTACTCACCATCTTTTGGCTTACCACTAAAAAAGCCACGCTGTTGTAAGGCAGCTGTGGGTGCTCCAGTGTCTCTTGACCCAAAGGGCCCGGCAAACACGACTGCTATTGAGCTCCTTTTTAAGGTGTCCAAATATGGAAACATCTTTCAAATGATGGAATTCAAACAGAAGAAGTAAATTCTCATACTTAGAGACTTCATTAACTTGTTTCTCTAAATATCTTCAGTGTAAGGGAATGAGCAAACCCATAATGTATTCGCTTTCTTAAAGTGTTCAAGAAACTCAGAGCTTAGTAGACCTATAAAACCCACTTAAACAGATGTTGACAGAAAAAGGCGCATCTGGATGCATTATCCAAATTTAGACATTTAAATGCCATATTGTATAGTCATGATGCTGTGATTTGATCACCTGAGTGAGAGATTTACGTGTCCTACTGACGTATTCCAGCTTGAAAACTTAGAGCATGGAATAAATCCTGAGGCTGTTCGAGTCAGTGGACAAATTTTCTCTGCTTTTCAAAAGGATAGGATCTAGCACAGTGCAAAATCACTGTAGAGAAACAAGTACAAAAGCTACTCTTCGTTTGGCTTCAAACCACTGTATAATGACACAAAATTTTTGTATTCCTTTGTTGAGCAAATACATATCCTATTATTTTAAAATAAGCTCCAGCCTGTCTTTAATATATCCCACCACTCCATGAAAGAGTTTGTCAGTTTGAAGAAAAATATTGTCCTTTCTTTTGTACAATTGGTTTTAATACTGTGTTAAGCTGTTAAAAAAAAAAAAAAAAAAAAGTCATAATAACCTTCCTTAGGTTCTCTTGGTGGCATTGCCACCACTGAGCTATTATGTAAATTATTGCAATCTGGTTAGCTCCTTCCGTCTCTTTTCTTAACAAAAGGGGTCTGCAAGTGCTAATCAAAATGTTGCAATTTACATATTAATGAAGTTTTCATAATGGCATTTGCTTCATATGTAATATGAATGGTATGGAGACTTTTCACTCTTCTTTTGAGCCACCACTACATTTTGATTTCCTGAAGTAGCTGAGATACATTTGAAAACAAACTTAAAGTGCATCACAGTGCATCTCTTTATATATATCAACATTTTCACATGTCCTTGATATCAGAATGATACACTCCAGTGTTTGAATCTTAAACATAGCATCACTTGTGCCTGTGAACAATTATTTACCCACAATCCCTTGAATGCTGTTGTTGCAATCATTCTGCAAAATGCTAAAGGCACATTTTTCTGCTGAGACTGCTGAGCACAAATAAATAGTGAATCTTTTTGTGTGTGTGTGGTTTGAAAAAATAAAAAGCATAAAGAGGGGGATGGATAGATACAAGGAAATATAAAGTTTAAAAAATACCGCAACCCACTCCTAAGAAAAGTTGAAAGGTAAAAAATTGCCCTGCCAGGACAAATGTCACATTAAAAAAAGCTGGGTGGGAAAGCACATTCGTTGAGTTTCTATTTTTCCTTCTATTTTCTGCTTTGCTGTTATTTTTAAATATGGCAACCACAACAATTGCGCTCAGTATTAGATGTTTGAAGCTTTGTAACTAAAGATCTGGGATCACATCTATCTGTGAATCAATGTAGAGGACTGCATTGATTTCCATTGTCAGTTGAATAGCCAGATGTGAACAGTGCTATGTCCCTTAAACTCCTGATGTAAATTTTTAGGGAATGCCAAACAATATGGGCTATTCCAAGTGACACATTGTCATCCATATTCAAATTGAATGTCCAGTTGGTTCTTTTTATAGCCTTCAGTCACGGGATCTTGTTCTTTACCAAATTTTTGCTCCCCACTGAAAAAAAGGAGATGAGTTTCAATGTCTATTTGCTAAACTAAATGGACCATGTAGAACCTCTCAGAACAATCCATTTTATTTAATAATTTTCTTTATTTTTATTTTGAACCTTTTCCAATATTTAATTACTTTCTTCAGGAGTGTACTGTAAGTCTCAGCACTCTAGAAATGTTTATTCTTGCTGAGAAAAAACCCATAATCATCATCAGTTCCCTATGTTTTTGCTCTAAATAATCCCAGGTTTTGGCTAGAATTTCAAATGAAAACTTATTTTCAGTCTCACAGACACTGTGATTTAACTTACTGAATTTGTAACTCTATGAGACTTTTTTAGGATGTTCTCAACACTTCAAGATAAAAGATTCTTTGTCCTTATGAGATCTAATATTGGATTACTTCCATGCTCGATGCAAAGTATTTGGAGCTTTAAACTTTAAATAGATTTAAGACTCCATCAAAGCACAGACTTACCTGGGTTTTAATAAAACAGCTTAAATGTAATTGATAGGTGTTTACAGTACTTCACTGACATCCTCTGCTGGAGCATGAGTCAGTGTTTTTCTAAGAACATTGACCCAGGAGCTTACAAAAAAAAAAATTCTCTCCAAGTTTTCAGAAACAAAAAGATGAGAAAAGAAATTTTTGTACGGGATTTCACTGATTCTCTCCACTTACTTGCTCAAACCACAATTTGTCCCTAAAGTTCTAATCCAAAGCCACTAGAGGCAATATTAAGCAGGCTCTGCTGGAAGGTTGGATTTGTGTGGAGCAAGTTTTCAATCATTGAAGAAGAGACCCTAGTATCTGGTTGTATCTGAAGCTTCATGACAAATACTTCACAAGTGGATTGAAGGCATGTAGGAGTTGCAAAATGATATTAAGAAAAGGATCATTTACACTGAATTTCAGGAAAGCACTTGAGAAAAAGATTGATTCAGCTCCAGAGAATATTCCCAGGGGTGTTGATAAGTGTTTCATTGCTTCTAATACTTAGAAGAAGTGCTAAAGAAAAAAATATCTTTTTCATTTTTTTTTTTAGTTCAAAGCATTTGAAACTGAAGTCATATTAATTTTTACTTTTTGCTCTTCTTTTTTGAAAATGACATATGATCAATATTTTTAATTTACTGAAATAGCTAGTGTTTGAAAAATTATACATTTCAATAACTGATGCAATCATATTTTCACTGAGCAGATCAGAATTAATTCAAAAAGGGCACAGAGAACAGTCTGTCCAAATGTAATAATAGGAGTTTTATTCCCTATTTTTAAAAGTGAATTTTTTCCACCAGAAAACCTGGCACACGTGAAATGTGGAACACATATTCAGGATGCTTTGGAGATCATGCCTGTTCTTTGCATCCCCTATCCTCTTCTCTATGTTTTATTCCCTAAAGGGAGAGGCAGGGACAATGTTCAATGCCAGCCATCATGTCCATGTCTTATACTGGCATGCAGGGAAAAGATGGAAAATTTTTTTCGAGAGGTTCTCCTTACCAATGCAACTTATGGCCCAAGAAGAGACAGGCAGGATTGTCTAGCCATGTGAACTTCATGCTAAAAACATATGATTGAGGGCCATTTATCACATCCCACATACCTTAGAGACCAGAGACAACCTCTGAGAGCAAAAGATGCAGGTTGGCCATCCTGATCTGACTCCACACCAGCACCTGAAAGAGGAAATAACACAACCATTATAATTTAGCACATATGTTGCACAGGACATCTGGTAACAGATAAGGAGACAAACACTGGAAATATTGCTTTGAAACTTGTATTTTTTTTTTCTCCATAAAGCCTGTAGGAGATGCCTTCCAACCTTTTTTAATGCACTCGGTGTCTTTTTCAATACAGCCCAACTGGAACAAGGGTTTGCATGAATGCTGTGAAACAAAGAATTAACCTGTAAAGTAGATATTACTCTGATTCCATGGCAGTGGTGAAAGTATTATTCTCAAAAACTGAACGGCTCAGTTTTGAGGCACATCAATAATCTTTCGCAGTTCTTTGCTATTCCAAAAGGCATGACACGTGTTCAAAATCCCGGAAAACAAATTAAAACTTCATCTGCTTGGAAGGACAGGGAAACATCAAACACAACAATTTATAGGTGCCTGGAGAAACAAAACATAGTGCTTTGTGGAGAGTTCTCAATTCCTAAAGAGAACAAACTCACTGATCCATATAGTCTCTTTTACTTCTCATCCCAGATCAAATGGCCCAACGGGATTCTTTGTACAGATACTCAAAGAGATTTTACAGACAAAGCGATTTTGAGCCCAGCAAAACTGCCTTGCAGAATTTTCTATTTTCGTACAGATCTGCACTACATTCTGCCTCTCAGAAAACTCCAGCAGAGTTCCTCCTATAACATCATCTATCTACCAGGTTTGACCTGCTTAGAACAGATTCAGCAAAGAAGTGGAAGCAGAGAAGTAAAGGGTTTAAAAGCATTCCCTGGGAAATACATTCTACTGGGCATCAGCATGAAATTACAGGGGAGGAAGGGAATGGGAGAGAAGCACATTTCTAGGCAGGTGTTGCAATCTGTGACATGCCTGGCTGAGGTGTGGAAGGGAACAATAAAGATCCATGGTGGCCAGTCGTTACCCAAGAGAGGCTCAAATAATTCAAGCACTCCATTTGTGTGAGTTTTGTAAAGATTAAAAGGCAGGGAAGAGACAGAACAGTGGGGTTTGGTGGAGAACCTGGATCTGTAATGGTGAGAGGAGCCCGGCTGGCGAAAGCAAAAACCCTTGTTAGGAACTAATGAACCTCTCTGCACCTAGAAATTACAGGATATTATAGTACATGTAACCAGTTCTGTAAAGAGCTGCAAGGGAAGATAACAGAAACCTGGACCACCTGTGTTGACAATTTTCCTCACCATGGGAAATTTATTCCCCACTAAGTATGGAAACGTATCTAGTAGTAAATCCAACTCTGGAGCACGGATTTAAAACTTCCCAATAAACATATTGCTTACTTCTTTTATCCACCCTTCTTATCCCATAAAGATAAATAAGCGATCTGAAACTCGGTGCCATGGAGTGGAAATGAGTCCTATGTACCTCTCTGCTTTTACTTGTAATGAACGACAATTCTCTTTCAATAAAATTAAGTTTGGAGTCCAGCCAAAAACTTTTTCTGAGCTGCAATTTCATTTAATTTAAGAGAAAGGTGCTTCTAGTTATAGCTTTCCAGCAATGGCCAGGAACACAAGGAAGAGAACATGTCATTGACTGACACTTGGAAGTGACAGATGTCATTGCTCTAGAAATACTAGGATACAGAATAAACTTGGGGTGAGCAGCAATGATAATCTATTACTATACTCTCCTTGTAAATCAACAGAAGTTCTCATGTTTTCACATTTTAAAAATTGGCATCTAATTTATAAGCAATGAGGAATTATGGAATAAAACACCAGCCAGCAAAAGGTGATGTTTGGAATTTATGATAAGAATTTGAAAAAGACAATTTACCTGGAATCCTGAATGAACTTTAAGGTTCACTTTAAAATGTTTGTCTGCCCCACGGCTTTACCTGGGAGATACAACCCTCTGACTTGGCTCTACATTTCAAATATATAAGCAAGCAGAAAAGCATTTTGGGTCCATATGTCTGGAGACCAGTGGCTGTCCAAAACAATCACTTTCCCCCTTTTTCTAGCACTTACTTCCCAAGTAAAGCTAAAAAGCCTATTTCAAGTCACCTCGCACCAGCTGTTAACAGAAATGTCTTGCTTTTCCATGGTATTTCTGTTGGAAACAATTGCCAAGGTGCCCAGACTGTTGAATCACGGGGAAGCTGAGATTTAACCTTGGCAGAAGGCCATGTGATTGACATTTCCATTGCCAGAGTTTGTCCAAGTCATTTCAAGAGCCAACTAGATTTCATTTTGCCTTATCTGCAGGTTATCATTCTTAAAAGAATCATCTCATTCTGGCAGGATCTTGATTTAAGGCTTTAAAAGCCAGCTAGGCTCAAACTGATTTTGCAAGGTCACAAACACTGCAGGTTCACTCCATAATATGGAATTAGAAGATTGAGTGCCGGTCCTTTCAAGGTCCTAGCAACAGTTAGATGTGCCTCACAGTCCCATTCTCAATTAGGCAATTTTTAAGGCTGTCAGCAGCTCACAATTTTATCTCATGGTTCTCACCTCCATAATTTTTCCAGTTGCACAGTCCTGACAAAAAATTTGCTTCCCTTCTATTTGCAGGCTACGTGGAGTGCCATCCTTTGTGCTATATTTAGATAAGTACATACTCCAAATTTCATCCAATCAAATAAAATTTCCCTTCCCAAAAAATGTCTGCTGCTGTAATTGCCTATCTCACCCATGGGGGCACGTAAGATGGAATGACTGCCTGCACCACACATACGAAGGATCATCAGTGCAAAATTATTTCCATGTTTGATTTAATTGTCAATTGTTTTATTAATTGGCAATAATTAGTTATTGTAAAATATATTGCTGCTTTTTACACTAAGCCATTCCACAGGGAAACAAAATAAGCATGGAGCTGTTGGTAAGTAACAGAAGGACATAACTGTAATGGGTTTACTGTGAAAACACTGGGAGTTAACTGGTAGGTTTTACCATTCAGTAAACCCCTTTGGCTAACCAATTTTTTATTAAGTTCTTTGAAAGATGGTAGCTCACACAAAATCCTAGGCAAGCAGTCATCACACACGTGTGAACTGACTCGGGAATGCAGAAGTCCCCCTGTGAGTGCAGTTCAGAAGTGATGCAGACTGCATGCACATGAGCAATAAATGTGATTAGGGGGTCCTGGAGTGAACTTCTTGTAGCTTAGTCTGTCTGCATCAGATCAATTATATGGAGCAGGCACTGCATGGCTAATCAGTTCTGGACATGTAAAACACTGCCAACATATCATATGTTATGTGAACCCCTTTCCTGTATTAGAAATATGAGACAAAAATCAGAGTCTTTTACTTAATAAATTTTTGGTGGTTTGTTTGTTTCTTTGTTTTGTTTTGGGGGTTTTTTTGTTTGGTTTTTTGTGGTTTTTTGGTTTTTTTTTTAATTTTGAGTATTGGACAGCAAACTTTTGTTGGGTGTTTCATGCTGACACACAGCTCTGTATACTTGAAATATGATATGTGGGGTAATGCCATTTACAGTGGGGGGAAAAGCCCAATCCTATCAAATCTTAAATTTTGAGGTAAAAGCTACCAGTTATTTTTAAATGTCTTTGTTTACCATTGCTAATTTTTACTACTCAATATCTTCTCTTTTAGTTGTTCTGTGGAGTAATCGCTATGTGTGACATTCTTGTTAAGACTAAAAGAAACTGCAAGGAAATGTTTTATTCACCTTTCTTCAGAAGCTGGAAAGAATGAGATAAATGTATATAATCTAAAATATCAAAAAGATGCTTTTTAACCAAAGCAGTCAACAAGCTTCATAAAGTTTTGTTTTGATAATGACTGTGAAATGGCACAGTAATTACTACTGCTTCTTACTATTTGCATTTCTGTAAAATCAAGAACAGAAAGCTACAAATCCTTCCCCACGGAACTTTGGTGCCAGTCCAGCCATGCACTTAAATAAATATGCAACTTCAGGTAAACCTGCTGAATTCAAAATGCAATTCACATGCTACAACTTAAACGATGTGTTTAACGACTTTGCTTGGTCAGGAGCTTAAAACCTATGAATCTCTCTTTGGAGCTTAGCAATGCTCAGCTATAAGATGCTTTATCTAACAAAGAATAGAAAAAAAAAAAAAAAGGAAGCTTCATTTACATTTTTCTTCAGTCTTTCCCGGTAAGAATAATTTCCATTCAGTTAGAAAATTGCTTCCTCCTAAAAAGCACACCACAAACATACATGTCAGGGACTTCTACCGGATCATAAATAAAGCTACCCACAATATAGCCACCCAGGCCTGGTCCTGTTATTTATTACATACCATAAAGAACATCTTCTTCCCATCATTTTGAATTATCCTTGATGCTGTGCTCTGTACCTTCAGCAGGGCACTACCCTTTGTTAGAAAAGGTCACTGAAACCAAGGAGGGTGAGCAAACTGAAGCCTGGCCGGTAGCTTGCATTGCAAACAATTGCATTTCAATTCCTGTTTCCCGATGGAGATGCTTCTATAGCTTGCTTATCTTTTCCAGTGCCTTTACATGCAGTCAGAAATTCAAGGACCATTAGACAATAAACCCCCTTTTTTGTCACTTTTGTCTTCAATTTCCCATAGCTGTTACTATTTGTTGTCCATTTCCTCTCACGCACAGGGAAGCCCTTCAGCCTACTAGTGACATCTTCAGAAACTGGGGGCAAAGGGGGACATGAAGGTCATATTCACCATTATGCAATTTTCTGAAGAGGCAAAAATGTTGCAAATTAAAAATATTATTTTTTTGTGTTCTAACTAAATAGATTATATTTTCATCTGTTTGACCAGTAACATGATATCTTCCGATCCTGTTGTCGACCATTCTTTAAAATTTTTTTTGTTTACACATGTGTTCCCAGTAGCAAACTGTGCTAGCATGACCAGTATTGCAGCTGGCCAGTGTTCATCAGTCACAGGGAAGAAGAGGTAGCCCGTACTAACAATGCCCAGAGAAGATAATTACTAGGTGGGGTTCAAGCTAGAGACAACTGCATGGGAATACAACCGGTCAAATATTTGAAGCATTTTCACATCTCTCTGCAATATTCTCTACTTGGTTTTTTGATTAGTGTCACAGATCCTTTCAGTTCAGTGTGTGTCAGTCAATAATTCACATTCATGTCTAAAACACAACTATTTAAGGATTTTAGTCAGAGACTCGACCGGCACGAGATGTAATGTGACAGGGTGAGGTACAGTGTCTAACTGGGTCATGAAGCTTTTGTAAGGCAGTTATTTATCATCATTAAAGGATTTTTCTATCCTCAGTGAGCCATATACTGCAGAAAGCATGAGTCAGTGTGTGCAAGCAGCTGGAGAAAGCTCAGGACATGGAACTGGAAAAGCAAGGGAAACAATGAGCTCCACAGGTAAGCTGCTGCTCAGTGAAGTCCTCAGTGGCAAAGCAAGACTCCAACACTAAAAAAATCACTCTTGCAAGTGAAATCACTGACTCATTCATCTCCCTGGATTTCCAGAATTACCTCAATATGTCATTTGGATTCCTGAACTGTATTGCTTCCTCAAGCACAAAACCTGAGGCTGCATTCAGAAGAGCCACAATGTAAGTAAGAGGAATGGAACGCAGTATCAGGTAGAACAAATAAGGAGCAAGATATTTACATGGGTAACAAATAACTTCCTTATAGCCTACAAGTGTGACTTTCCAGACACTTTGGTGAGTATATACAAACCAATCTGCCTTCTACCTGAAACAGTAACCCTGCAACAGGCAGCTGCTCTGAGGTGACTACTGCACGTGTAGCAGTCCTTGACCAAGAACACTCTACACCTGTTGAACAGCAACACAATCAGTACTTTACAACTTTGTGAGAGTGCTGGTGAAGTAAAAAGTCTTCTGAAACCTCAGTACCATCCTGCTGTCTGGTGGACAGAGAAATCCCCTCACCCTAGTCCAGTGTAAACTGCATCATCAGGCTTTTGGGAAAATTTCTGAAGAGAAGGAAAGAAAAGAACTGAAAAAGAGAAATGCATCATAAAGTTGACTACAAGCAAAATCTGCCTCAAAATCTGAATTATTTTGATGTATTTTTGGACACTTGCCTTTGGCTGGTTTTAATCCAGAATTACGGTCCTTCAGTATCCTTTGCCTGATATTTTCTAGAAACAATCTGAGCAATGTGAAAACCGTGAAATCACCACCTTTGATGAAAAATAATGGACTGATAGCTTCAGTCCCCCTTTCAAAAGTGATGTGTAATATGGTAAAGCCAGAAGCAATGTGTTTCAGCAGCACCTGAGATGAGGAGCTGAGCTGTAGCCATGCAGAGCCACACAGGAGGGGCAGCGTCATCATTTAAATGCAGCCAGGAGCTGAACACCACCCAGCCTCTTGCTCACACTGATACCTGCAGAATCTGAGAGAGAACTGAAAGAATAAAAGTGAGAAACCTCATGGGTTAAGATAGAGAAAGACACTTTAATAGGGAAACAAAAAGCAGCGCACACAGGCAAAGCAAAACAAGGAATTAACTCACCATTTCCCATGGGCAGGCAGGTGTTTGTTCAACTCCAGGAAAGCTGAGCTCCATCACACATAATGGTGACTTAGGAAGACAAACACTATAACTCTGAACATCCCCCCTTTCCTCCTCCTTCCTCCAGCCTGAGATGCTGAGCATTACACCATATGGATGGGGTTGGGGTCAGCTGGGGTCAGCTGTCCTGACTGTTTCCCCTCCCAGTTTCTTGTGCACCCCCAGCCCACACTCTGGTAGTGTGGTGTGAGAAGCAGAAAGGGCCTTGATGCTGTACAAGAACAGCTCAACAATAACAAAAACTGCACTGCTAACACCGTTGTCAGCACAACCCCAAATCACAGCCCCACACTAACCACTGTAAAGAAAATCAGTCCCACCCAGCAAGAACCACCACATTATCCACCCCTTGCTCCATATCACCTGCATCATGCTCAGGGTCTCACACTATTCAGTACAACTTCATTAACCACCACCACCCTTCCCATGCTTTGAAATCATACACAGATGTCATTCCCTTAGTCTGTGGAACACACTTACAAAATGCCCACAAAATGCCCATTGAGTTCATTTATCCATTACTTAGGGCCCCATCTGTTATGGTGGTGACCCGGGACCCCCACAGGGGAGGTGCTGTGTTGTGTGGGGTTATTGGGTACCAAAGCCAGCCCAGGTCAGGTCACTGCTGCACTGCAACTGCTTCTTGTAAGACTTGTTCTCCACTAGTCCAGATGGGTCCTGCTACAGCTATTCCTATAACATGCAGCTCAAATCATGAATTATAACAATTTAAAGGTTACAATATCCACTCCTGGTCCTCTTGGAACAGGTTTTATATATTGAAATGAACTCCTGTCCCTGTTCCCAGCCTGGCTGCAACAAGGGGTTCCTGTTATAGTTATTACAGTCACCACCATGAGTCCCCATGGGCTGCAGGGACTCATGGTCTTCACCACAGATTGCAGGGGAATCTCACACTCGCACCTCTCCAGCATAGAGTCACTCCCACGGGATACAGTTCTGCATGAATTTCTCCAGTGTGTGTCCCTCCCATAGGCTACAGTTCTTCACAGACTTCTCCAGAGTGTGTCTTTTCCACACAGTGCAGTCCCTCTGGAACAGACTGCTCCCATGTGGGTCCCCATGGGGTCACAAGTCCCTCCAGCAAACCTGATCCAGCGAATGCTCATCTCTCCATGGATCCTGCCAGGAGCCTGCTCCAGCACAGGCTTTCCACGGGATCACAGACTCCTTTGGGCATCCACCTGCCCAGCTGTGGGGTCTCCCGTGGGCTGCAGGTGGATCTCTGCTCCCGTGTGGACTCATCCACAGGTCACAGTCCCTTCAACTCAGCATCACACCGGAGTTCCAGCCTGTCCAGGACAGGAACAGCAGCGGTGCCCTGGCCATTCACCAGCCCAAGTGCATCCCCAGCGCTGTTATCAAAGCGTTCCCAGGCACAGCAGAGTGAGGTGATCATCACAGCCCTGCAGCAAGCACAGGAAGCAAAGAGCAGCACTGATGAGCACTAGACTCACAGCCAGGCAAGTGAGCCCCACAGCAAGCACAGGAGCCACCCATTAATAGCTGAATGGCAATAACAGTTACTAATCCTATCTGGAACATTCTAAGCAAACCTGTTGCTATCTTGAACCCTTCAAGCCCCATGTTATTAGCTATAAAGGACCACAGAAAGTAAAGTGATACCTCACCTCTGCCACAGACAGACAGAACTCAGGAAGGGGCAAGCCCAAAACATACATCTAGAAGCATCACCTCATGAAATGGTGGAAACAGGCTCAGTCTTCAAAGGAAAAGGATAAGAATAACTTTGCCTTCTTCACTGAGATGATTCCTTCATGAGCTTAATCACTGTCAAGGTGAAAATGGTATACATTAAAAAATAAAATTATGTCAATTCATTCTACACTGAATGCAGACAAGACTACGTAATAAAAAAATGGGGGGGGAAGTGACAATTGAATAAAGCAATATCAAACTATCATAAATTTATGTAACTTGTCTCTAAAGAAATTAAGTACCACAGCATGCTCCATCAATGACCCTACACATTTTTGCTAATATTTTTTCCATAATTGATGTCAAAGACCTATCTCAGACTAATGACATTATGTTTGCAAGTTTCTAGTTCTCTCATCAAGGAACTTGGAAAGTAATTTCCCAAAGACTTCATCTATTTCTTTCTTCATCTTCTTGAACTCTCATAGCTATGAATTATTTGCATTCTAGTAATTCTCTTTCCTCAGGATACTAGAAATTTTCCTTTATGATCAGGTCTACATCATGAAGACCACGGCCCTGAATCATTTAAGAATACAAACTTGTTCTCAACTTCAAGAAGATATGTGGTCTTTCTGAAGCTGCTGGAAAAATTTATAGTTTATGTGTTTTACAAGCCAGGGTCTGATTTTTTTTTCTCTTGGGCTGTACAAGTCAGCCAGTGGTAGGAGCACAGAAGAGAGAATGGAAGAATGGAAGGGAGGATGGAAAGAAGCCTTCTTGCAGCCCAGGCACACAAATATGCATCTTCTCTCTTCCCTAGCGAGTGTGACCAGGTTCTCACCTCCTCACATATCCCAAACTATTCATGTTCTTATTTCCTACAGGAACACTAGATCCCCTTCCTGCAAACAGTTCCAGTTAGGTGGGAGCCTGACCAATGGCTGGCATCACTGTGGCTGTGAAAGTTGTTGCTGGTGGGGAAAAGTTTGTAAAAAACGGAGAATTCATTCAATGCAACATTAAGTGTTGATAATTGGTTTAATTAGGAAATGTAATCCCTACCCTGAGCAGCTTGTCGTCTCCTGTCTCTTCTCAAAATCCGTTGTGGTTTTCCTTTTTTGGCTCCCCAATCTCCATTTTAAGTAGATCATTTTCCCACTTTATTTTTCATTTATTGTAAATACAACAGCAGAATCCTTTGTTGGTTGAAATACCCTTTAAAATTGAACATTCAGTACTGCTAATTATGTTCTTGACTTACTTATGCTTATTTTAGAGATTTCCCAATCCACCTTTCACTTTTTTTTTTTTAATATATTTTTAAAGAAGTCTTCTGTTTATAATTATTTTTACATTGCCACTTAAACAAACTTGCATCTGTTGCCTTTTTCCTCTCTAGACTGAACCAGGATGGATTTTAATTGCATCACCAGCTGTTTCTAAAACACTTCCTAGAGTCTCCACTAGACTCCCTCTGCATGATAAAATCTTGACCAATAAAAGAATAACCAAAATCTGTTGGGGCATTTCATGTTTTCTCAAAGTCAACTTTCCTGGGGTCCAGAATGCTCTCTTTGCTTCCACCAGCCCCCAAGAATATTTTGAATTAACGATATTGTGATGTCTGGGTGTTTCTTTGCTTCAGTCCTATTAATCATCTTTGGTGTATTTCCTAGGACTTGGTCCAAAATAGCCTCTAACCATCTGAATGCTTCAATAATCCATGGAAGAAAGCAATCCTGAAATACCTCTCAAAATGTGTTCCTCCTCTTCATTTTTGTATTGAGTGGCATCCAAATCAACATCTGAGTAATTAAAACTCTGCCAGGATCAAACATCCTGCCTTGTTATAGAAATCTCCAGTGTATAAAAACATTTGCTGATTCTGTGTTATTTTATTTTAACTACCCTAGAGATGTAAGCTCTCTGCAGCATCCTAGAATCAACTCACCATTTCATGGCTCTAATTTCTATACAGATTTCTATGTCAGCCACAATATTTCTTTTCACAAATCAACTTTCTGCCTAACAAGTTCATTTACCTACTGCTTTAATTTTCTTAACCCTTTGGCAGATTCTGTATTCTTCATATAATAAGACATTTCTTTGCAAAACTATTTGTAAATGTATTTAACTTATAAAATAATACATATATATAAAGTATAAAATTATAAAAGCATAATAGAAGTGCACAGAAAAACACTGGCAATATGCATGTACACAGCAGAAAAGAATTTGAATAACTGCTTTGTAATTTAATTTGATAGCCATACTAAAGTCTCTCTGACTTTCTTAGTCAAATTACAGGGTTTGTAGTCACAAACTCATGATTCTTCCTTGCTGTTGGTAGAAATGGATATCTGTTTACTCTTTCAAGTGGAAAATGGGTGTTGATAGATCAGACAGACAGAGAAACAGAGATCAGAAGACAGTTTAATTAGATTTTAGATCCCAGAGTCACTGAAGAATGGGGGTGCAGCTCTCAGAGTGCAATGCACGAGTGAGGGAGTTGGGGTATGGAGAAAAAAAATATCCCAGTCACTGAAGTAAGGCAGTAACTGAGAGCTGTCTCAGACAGTGGAAGAGCACAAAGACAGTGGGAATTGCAGGGAAGTTACCTGTATAGGTAGGATGAAGAGCCTCCACAAAATCAAGGGGCTTTTTGCAGGATTCAACAAAAAATGTAGAAAATTTCAGAGGTCGTTAAAAATACTTGGAATTATGTACTCTGTGACTCCAGACCATATTCTTGATTCTTCCCTAAATTAATGTTTTTTTCTTCTTTTACTTCCCCTGCAATCAGCAAATTAGAAAAAAATATTTACACTCCCTTCCATGTTTGCAGGTAGAATTCTACACATGAATTTCTAAAATATTTCTGTATTTTCCATGTGTTATTCATTTAGAGATCACAACAAGCAGTACCAGGTCCATCCTTCTCGTTCAATCCCCATACAGGCCATTCACTGAAGAGTTGGACTCAGTGATACTTGTGGGTCCCTTCCAACTGAGAATATTCTGTGACCCTGTGACTCTGGATTTCCCTCAACTCACTAATCAACCTTCTCATTATCTTAACTAGCATTTGGCCTGTGCTGAGTAATCATTTTCCAGTTAGTCTTATGGTTCCCACTTAAATGATTATCCAAGTGCAAATAAGTTAACTCCATTCTGGCAGAACTTCCACAGTGTCCATCTTGTTTCAGGACATAATCCTGTTCTTTTCATCCCTAACTGCATGCATCCCTTTCCTCTGAGTTACCTACAAATGGCTACAAAATCTTCAGCCATTTGGACAGTGAAGTTTTTAATACAATTTTTCTAACTAGTGTCTTAGAATCCAGAGATAGCAATGGATTTGGAAAAAAAACTTCCACTGAGTTCTCAATTTCAGGGAACTATCATCATTTACATCAAGGTCCAGATGTTCCACCTTCTATTTTAAAACTTTAAAATTCACTTGTGTTCAATGGGATAAGAACAGCTTAGAGATACACTGGGAGAATTTCAGCATTGGGAACCCCCTACTTGGGAAATCCCAGGCAGGGATTAATATCTGGATTACCTTTGCATTCCTCTGTAATGGCTTAAAGTGCAGTACAGAAAACCTGGGGAAGGATTTAAAATTTAGTTCTTGAGGAACTAGGTCTTGCCTAAAGCATTTTGTCCTGAGCCTGCTGTCCAGCTACACAGGGCACATCTGAGACTTCGAGCTGCCCTCAACTGTGAGGATATCAGACCAGCATCTGTAAAGAGAAGGATCATAAATGCGTTCATAAATTGCTTCTTAGAACACAAACTTCTTCACAATGAGCACCAAAACCAATTTGGTGTCTTTACAATGAGCTCTGGGGAAAAAAAAAAAAAAAAAAAGCTAAAGGTAAAAAATAGCAGACAGAAATAAACAAGAGACTTAACTTTACCTTTAATCCACTCTAGTTAAATCAACTACATCTGCCAGGTGCTCAAAACAAATGCTAGGTGGTAAGGGAGAGTCATCAAGACTCCTTTTTCTTTTTTATCATTGGCCTTTGTTCACATCGTGATTGCGGTGTAGACATGACTGTGGAGCTCTCAGTCTGCAGATGCCCTGAAAATGGCATTAATAGTTCACATTGTTCTTTTACCTGTGAAGGAAAATTATCCACATGGAGTAGATGAAAACTTACAATACCAAAATATTACTGTCTTTGAAACTCTCATTTTCATAGTAATTTTAATTCAATGTATACACAGGGGTTAGGGATACAGGCTAGGGGATGTTGCTCTGCTTTTTTATTCATTAAAATAACTGCATGTATTCTGATGTTAATATTCAGGCTGCCTCACAGCAGTTACCTTGATTTTTTTATAATTGAACAGGAAAAAGAATCCTCTTTGTAGCCTTTTGACTGGGTCTTTTCTGTAAAATATAGACACTGGGAAAAATATTTCTCACATTATGCCCCCTCTAATTGTTACAGCTGTATTATTGCAAAGGATGGAAGGCACCTGTCTACCTTTGATGAAAAAAGGGAAGGAGTAAAAGGGGAAGAAGGACATCTGGATTGCCTTCCTGTTGTACAGTGTCATGGTTTGAAAGCCTTGTTATTTCAGCAAAGCTTATTTTAGTTAATTCTCAGTTTTCCCGGAACAGGACAACAGAGTCCAAAGAAGTGGCAGATATAGGAGGTCCCTACTCATTTTCAGCACTCTTAGTGCTAAGGCTTAGCAAAAGTCTTTCTGAGATGATTAATGACAGGTTTGACTCTGGGAGGTAATTATAGGTTTTGACAAGAAGTTTGAGACTTTGGGGATGAAAGTGACTGTGAAGGTTTCACTGAGAAAACCAACCCCTGACAGGCACAACATGCTCATTACAGAAATTTTGAAAAAGCACAGAGATCTATAAAATAAGGTAGATACAGAAGAACAGGCTTTTATTAACCCCACTGCTGCTGATGGCATATGCATCCTCCTTGTTGTTCGGGGACTAATGTGATTTGTAACCTCGGTAACTGCAGTCTTTTCAAGACGCAGAGATTCATTTGCTTGTGAACTCCCTCCCATCCTCCCTCCTTCACCCTTTTTCCTTTGAGTGTTTGGCAAGGGGAGTGGAGGGAGGGAATATCAGATAAATAGTGTCATGAAAAATAAATTATGACTGATCAGAAAGTTCTTCCCATAATGCAACTAGTTTATTTGCTGCTAACATTTTTTTTATTATTATTGCTTGTGTTTCAGAGGTGCTATGAATAAAGGAAATGTTGAAGGGGTATATGCACATCAGACTCTCAGAATACTTATTTTCAGTATTCTGAAATGTAATGCCTCAGAACTGGAGCAAAACCTAATTAAAAGGGCTTCCTCCAAGGAGAAGGTCCTTAAAGACAGCAGGGCCTCTGGTAGGAGCCCTTAGTGTCTGCCTCAAGTGTTTTAGGCTCTTCAGAACACGCAGAATAGCTGCAGCAACTACTGTGGGGAGTGACCATCATGTTACAACTCATAAATACACTGACCTGGGTTTTACTGCAGGCTCTCTGACTTCCCAGCCCTCTTTGTGATGGAGTGGGAACAGCCTGCATCACACAGCAGAGAGCAGAGCTCTAATGTCAATTCAGATCAGAACTCTTCCCCAAAGAAATATATTTTTTTTCTTCCAGCGAATAAGAGCATCTAGTTCTACGAAAGGGCCACAAGAAGACTTATTGTCAAATCTAAATGTATTTATGATTCACACGCTCCTTTATACATCTTGCCACTATCAGGTACAGACCTCATTTCAGCAGTACTGTCTGGCTCCTTTGTGCCTTTTTGTCAACATAAAGCAGCTGTAAAGCTGCCTGCTCTGGCCAATTAAGTTGTTTTGTATTTCTGGAGTGGCACAAAGGAAAGCTTCCCCTCCTCCTCAGTGTGGTTTAATAAAACAGGGATATATGGGGCACACAGGAATCACAAAAGTCAGAGTGGAACAAGAGTCATGGGCCAGATTCTTGAGCTGCAATAAAACAGTGGCAATCCAAGGGAGAGATGGCAAATTATGCTAGAGCTGGGAGTCTGCCTCTGAGATTCCATGAACGCTGTTCTGCCAGAAAATAAAATGAAATTATTAGGCTGCCTGTTACCAACATTCCCAAAAATGCATCTTCTCAAACCGTTTGTGGGAGTTTGTGAAAAAGGGGCACGTGTCCAAATTAATTTTATGAGATCATTTGTATGGTGAACAATATTAACTGTGAACTGGACTTCAGACCTGCAACACCTAATTAAAACCTTAACAAGCAGAAGTGGGGTAAGCAGCAGAGCTGTCCCAGTGAGACAGCATGAATCTGCCTTCCCCAGGCAGAACTGGGTCCTCACTGCTACTATCCAAACTCACATATTTCTCTGCATTAAAAAAAAGTCTGTGATGTAAATTACCTCACTGCATTGATTCATTTAACCTAAATTCAGATACCAGCAACGTAGAAATTTCCCCTTCAGCCAGTCACCATTGTGCTACTTTAGGATAAAAGCTATCTTTGACTAGAAATGCCTATTTCACTGGTGCCCTCTACATTTCAGTTAGATAAATCCTGGATTTGTCCTCCTGGTCTTCGCCTGCAATCAGCAATGAGGGTGAGCAAGATGATCTGAAGAACAATCCAGAGTATTTGTGATCCCAGTTGTCCCTGTGTTGTTCCTGTCTCTGTCGGTGCTGATTGAAAAGGGAACCAAAACTGGTGGTTAACATGAAATAAACACTTTGAGAGTGAGGCTTACCTCTTGAGGCTCATGTAAAATTCTCAGTTAAGTGTCTGGAATTAGGTGGAAGGCATCTGGACTTTTCTGTCCAATCGGGATTTGTGGACTATACATTAATCTTACACGTTAATGTAATGATCTGTCTTTACAGAAAACACATGAGGAACAAGAATAGATGAGCACTGGTTTTTGTGACTTACCTGTAACATTTAGTTTCGCCTTCACTCCACAGTGGGAGAAGAAGCTACTGGAAGATCATACTCTCAGGACCAGACAGGTGAAAAACAAGAAAAGACAGACCACACCATCCGCAGTAGGGAAAACAATATAAAATATGAAGCCTTAACGGTGAACCAAGTTAAAAACCTGAAAGGAAAAAATGTTTGGCATTTTAGAGAAAGTTATTTCATTCTGTATCCGCAGTAGCTTTTCACAATTGACCAATATATTCTTTCAAGGCAACTTCAAAATTACGTGTTTGAGACTTGGCAGAAACCAGCCTTTATGCCTGGTATATAAAATGCTCACATAAGAATTACTTGTATTCTTATCCATCCAGGGCACAAAGTACCGTGGGATTCATGAGGCAAAGTGCACCTAATCAAGGATCAGATAAAAAGAGTCCCATTTATTTCAGCAGAATTATAGTACATAGCTCCGTTTTCAAATAATCGCTGTCGAGACATAAAATAAAAATTCACAAAGACATCTGTCAAATAAAATTTTAATAACATATGAATCAGAATAAGTTGTGGCCTATTGTTTGAATATTCCAGCAGTAGAAAAGGAGGTTAAATTCAAATAAATTATTCATTGAGACTAGTTGCACATCTCTAGTACGTCTCCTTATAATTTAAACAAAAACAAGCATGTGCCACAGAATAAAATGAGATTTTTTTAAAATACTTCCTTGAATCTGGACAATAAAATTCCCCATCTCATTCCAAAAGTAATTATTAAACACATTGAAAAAATACTAATAATGCATAAAAAATGTATTCAATTGGCAGACGACAAATACATTATTTATTACTCCAAGTTATTGATGAGCTTTCATACCAAGTCGTCATTCTGTTTTGCTCTGTCACTCATGAGCTATAAGATCATCAGTAACTCATAATAAATAATGTATCTGTAGCCAGTCCTTTGGGTAACTACCCTTATTTATCCAGATATATGCACACGGATATGCACTTTCTCACCGAAAGAAGTGGTCAGCACATTAAACATTGCTGATTTGCAGAGGTTTCAAACTTACAAGCAGAGAATTAGAACAAAGGACTTGGGATATTACAGGTTTCTTTGTCTATGTGTGTTTTTTCTGCTAAGAATGGATCGCTAGAATGATATGGAAGGTTTTGAAGGATCTGTTCAAAGCGTATTTATGATAATTCCAAATCATAATGAAACCTTACTTTAACGGATTTAATATAAGCAAAGGGGACAAAATGAAAACAGAGATTGGTGTGACCTGCACCAATGAGATGTGCACTGTGACGTTTATGAATAATATTTGGTAAAGGTTAACATGGAAAATAAATTCAAGATGTAAATTGTTTAAAAAATTACAATTACAGTATTGAATTGAACAAATGATATCGTTAGGAATAGATGGATTCTGATACAGTAACATGATTTATAAGTAAATTTCTAATACTTTTTCATCTGTAGCACAACTATACTTGAATATTGCATTGAAATGATGACACAAAGTGATCACTAATGAAAATGCCCTTTGTTTTGACCTGCTTGATATTTCAAAATTATATACAATGAAGTTATTAACTCTTTTTTCAACTAATGAAGTAAGAATTAGGTTGGTTCATGTCAACTGCACAACAGTATTCAAAATGGTTAACCTGTTAACCTGAGTTACAATTTGCATTTTCAAAAAGCAGCTGGAAGATACATTTCCTACATGCTTTGCCTTTGGGGAAAAAAATTGCTGGGGCCAGTCTCCAACTCCATATGCTGTGTACTGGATTACATATTTTTCTATTGCTCCATCTACCTTGGTTTATATCTTACTATGCACAATCAGGGTTTCTAAATGACTGAGAAGAAAATAAATGTATATTTGCTACATAAACTAGTTGAATTGATTAAATGTATGAGTAGGATGAACATGAACCATCGGTGCATTTCTTATCTTTTATAAAAGCTAATATGATTGTATAACAATGTAAACCAAATATTTCCATAGGGAGATGCAACATTAACTCTATTGTATAAGGTTTTGACAGCGATTTATGTAGAATATTATGGGGATACTTTATATAGTTCCAGTCATGTACATTGAAGGGGACAGCTTCAGACTGGAATAGAAAGAAGAACATTGTCTAGATTAATGTAAGGAGTAATAGAGGTTCCTTTGTTCTGCTCAGAGAAAAAAAAATACTGTTCATGTAAGTAGATATGTATATTTTGCAAATGTGTGTATGTCTGTTTGTGTTATGGGAAGACAGAGATAAACGTTCAAAAGAAAAACTATTTACATTAAAAGACAGCGTCGTCTTTGGCACATGAACAAAGAGGAGGAAAACATGGCCAGAAATAAGCTTGCACAGAAAATTAGGAGATTTCCAGAGGAGTGAAGTTTTAAAGCACATTTCTAGTAGAAGTAATAGGCAGCACAAGGAGCCTGAGTGAAAAGGGAATTCAGCAAACCTGTGAATGTCATTAGATAACACAGGGCGGACTGTGGATGCCCCTGACAACCCCAGGAGCCTTTCCTACGCTCTTATAGACCACCATATGATTTCTCCTGAATAAAGGCTAGCACAATTACATACAGAACCACAAGGTCTCACCTCTCAATGGTAAGAAGAAAAACAAACAAAAAAAGAAATAATTAAAAGAAGTGCCTTAATCAAAGTGAGGCAAACAAACAAGCCAACTCCCCCAAACCTACCAGCTCTCAGCTGCTTTTTGGTGCCCAGCACTAAGCCATATGGCTGGAGCCTTATCTCAGCAAGGCACAAAGAGCTGCACTACCAATTTATTCTATTTGTATAGCACCTTTCATCACAACTGAGAGGTGAGAGGCTGCTCAAGAAGAAGTAACAAATATATATGGCTTTTACATATTAGAAGAGCTGCTTATGGAAACAACAGTGACTCACATGAACCGAAGTCAGTAGGTATAGCGGCTGAATACACAGGAAAAAAAAAGAGATGCCATGCCAAAAGCCCTCAGTGCTTCCCACTGACTTCAAAGACCTGTGTTAGAAGGTCCAAATTAATTTTGTACGTGTTATTAAAGTTTTCCATCATCCAAGGCAGAGATACGCTGAGGCCTCGGGGTTTCAGTGAGCTCTGTGGCAGGATGTGTTCACAGACAGGCTGGGGCTGGGAGGGATCTGAGCACCCTGATCCAGCTGTACCCAGAGGAGGCCTTTGCTCAGCTGCCATGTAAGGCTCAGAGGCTTTCACATGCTGGAAATCCAAAACCAACCTCAGCCTCAGCAAAGTGTAGCAACTCAGTCCCCACATATGGGCTCACTTCACACACTCTGTGCACAAAGCAACCAATTACAGCAGCAAGCCAGCAAAGTGTCTGGGCTTTTTTTTTTTCTTCTTTTTTTTTTTTTTTTTTTCGTAAGAATGAAACGAACTAGTTCAATCCCCCACAGAATCTCATTCTTCTCCTTTTCAAATCTAACATCTGCTGTCATATCCCAAATAGTACGCTAGAAAGCAGCAGCGTATGGAATTTCTCAAATGTGTAAATTTTTCATATTGCACTGAGACTGCAACAGCCTCACCTAGCCAACTGGATCTATCTGTCACCTGCCAAGCAGCACTTGCAATTTGTTTACAGTCAACTGCAAGGAGATATATAAACTCCCCCCGATGAGGAAGATGTTGAATTTACACAGACAAGTGACAAATGAGCTTGGAATGAGAATGCATACAAGAATAGCCCACAGTATGCCATTATATCATGACATAAATATATGACAACTACTCTAATCAATGCCCATGGCAAATGTTTCTGAGTGCTACCACCACTAGAGTAATTTCTCTGTGTTGCAGTTTTCCCCTTTTTTTCTTTTTTCCCTTGAATGAGACATTCATTCTGAAGTAATAATGAGTAAAAAAAGGCATCTATTAAAATGAGCAGATCATACTGTTCTGAATGGGTTTGGGGACAAGAGCCTGACAACTGCAGTTAATGCATCTCATTTCTTGTAGGACAGTGTCCAGACACCAGCAATATGCTCCACCAGAAATATATACACACCCTGTGGTAAGTTGCAAGAAGAGATAAACTAAACTAGAAGCTCATGTCTATCATTACCTCTAGACTCCAATTATAATAAGCAGAATAGCCCATCCTATGTATCTGTAGATACAGCAGTCTTTCATAAAAGGAGTGGACTCTCCACAAACACTGGCATGGAATTCAGGCTTCCTTCTGTCAAGCAGCATTTCCAGTTCTTTCAAAGCTTGAAAATCATGCCTCTGTAGAGAAACAAAACAAATCCTCTGGGCACAAATGAAATCCTCCCTGATCCTTCAGTATGAAGCTTACATTGCAGGAGGGGTTTCGTAGATCTCGGGCTAATCCTCTGGAAGTGAAGGACCATTTTTGAAGGCAAGAAGAAAGTGCCACCAGCCATGGCAGTTTCCCCAACCTCTGCAGATTGTTTTTGGAGGGAAGACAGGTCCTTGTTCCAACATCTAATACCATTAGGAAGTGGTCTCTTTTAGCAGGGTAGACTAGCTAATAAAATCTCCTGTCTAAGCACACACAGCCCCAGAATTTCAAAATAAGGAATTTTCAACCCTTTTGGTTGAAGCCCATCCCTGGCATTGATTACTTATCTCTGCACTGTTTTACTAGGAAGTTATAGTTTAGCTGAAGATGGTTGGAAAAGCAACACACCTTTGTTCACAATAAGTATATAAACCAATTTTTTCTGCCAGAGAGAGCTGAAGCAGGAGCCACTGCCCAAATGCAGGCCAGCCAGCACTGGCTGAAATCTAATCAGTCATGACTCAACGAATTTTTCTGTTCTTGTTGTCAGATGAATCCAAAACATCAAAACAGGAAATGGAAAAGGCAGCAAGAAAACCATCTGTTTCTCAAAAACAAAAGTGGTAAAATGTAGAGAGCTCTATATTACATACTTGTAAGGAATAATCAGCTGTAAGCAGGAACAATGAAACTTAGATTTGAATCCTCAGGAATTCAGAAAACTGAGACTTTTTCTTCTTTTTCTCTTTTTTTTTTTTTTTTTTTTTTTTTTTTTTTTTTTTTTTTTTTTTTTTTTTTTTTTTTTTTTTTTTTTTTTTTTTTTTTTTTTTTTTTTTTTTTTTTTTTAATTTTTTTAATCAAAGGAGAACTCAGCAGGGAATGACCTGACTCCATCAACTGCTTCTATCTTTAATGAATATAATCCAGAGGACACCAATTTCAACTAAACATTTGGTTCAAAAGGGTTAATTTTTTTTTTCCTGTCAGTAGACATGTCATTGATTTTTGATGTCTCATGCAACTGCCTACTAAAAGCGAAGGAATGAGAGACCTAGATTTGTCCCCAAGTATCAGGACAGGATACTTTCTCTATGCCAAAGGTATTACCAGCTGCTGCCTGGCCTTTCTATTCTCTATTTCTCTATTTTCTATACAGAAAAATGATCAGGGAAGGTGCCTGGGAGGTGACATGGCCCATTTGGACCAAGTTGTTATTGTGGTTAAGCAGGGGGATGGGACTTTCTGTTAAGCCTTGTTTATTGTCTGTTCAGTAAAGATCTGACTGTAGTTCAAGGCACAGAGTGTACATTATTGTTTATTTGCAGTAAAGGGTACAGTACTTTCAAATTCTAAAACAGTTATGGACTAAACACTGAGACAATGCAACAGAGTCATCACTTCTGCCACAAAAAAAAACCCAAACAAACTTACAAACAAACAAAACCCCCACAACAACAAAAAAACAACCAATTAACCAACCAAAACAAACACAGTAGAAGATGGATAAGAGCGGCCTGAAGTTCTTGAAGAAAAAATATGAACTGCACTAAGGAGAAAGAAGCTTCATTATGCCCTTATCCAGTCCAGTGCATGAAGCAATTTTCAGCTCCAAGAGTAATAAAATTTACATTTAGGCTTTCATAGCCCAGAAGAGCTGTCCTAGTTGCCAGGCAAAAACGGGGTAATTCAGGCAAGTAACCACTGTGCAATTTTAGATACCCTAGAGTATTACCTCCAGCCTTGCCTCCAGCTGCCATGGATCTTCCCCAGTCCTACAGGACATTCTCTACCCTTGTGAAGGTGTCTGAGGTACATAAGGGCTTCGGTCTAAAATGGTCTACATACTTATATCTAGGCAGCTGAATCCCACCAAATATGTTTTCTCTGTTTTTATGCTGGGTCAGTAAAGAAGATTATATAGCCCATACTCCTCAACAGCCCTGGGATGTGTTCTATGCAAAAAGAATGGTTGCTCTAGCTTAACAACCCCTCTGTGTAAAAAGCAGCATAAGGAGGTCATATCAGAGCTGAAAATTGGGCCAAAGAGAGTATATTTTCCTCTGGATGCACAGTTATAATTGCTATTATGTTTAGGGAATTGGGCTTGATCACTGAATGGAAAACACTTTGCAATTAAGAGGGTTGAAAGCATAACTAGATTTGAATAATTGATGTTAATTTCCATTTGCAGAGAAGACTATCACAATGTTGAATCCAAATGCCGTGCAATCTTCTGGTCCATTCCCTCATTTCTTGTTGCCATAAATTACAAGGTATTGCTAACTGGAGGGCCTTGAACAGAATTGCTATATGGATCACATCCCATTACATTTGAAATCAGGAAGAATCCGTGCTTGCATCACTCATGCTCATGAAGAAAGTTCTTTCCTTATTTGGCTATACAATTAACTTGAATGAAACCGAATGTAATGCCTTGAAAACAATACCAAATTAAATGGTAATGCAGTAATCCATCAATTACAACGGGGCAACTAATGGCCTGAAATAGCTTTGTACAAGAGTTTCTAGTTGGCTTAATAATATAATTAATACTATGTACTCACCATTAAAGTAGGAAATAAAATATTGTTTTAGTTAATCTCTTCTTGTCATTGACGGGCAAGAGCAATGCAACCAAAATTAATATTCATTATAATGTAGTGCCTCAATATGCAAGTATCTACAAAAAATCCCAACCCCAGAATTTACCAACTAGTAAAACATAGTTTTAACGTTGAACTTATTAAACATGGGATTGCTATAAGTATCAGAAAAAGTGAACACATTTTTAATAACCTTATTCTGTCCTAAATAATAGTCACACTGGCTTTATACAGGTTAGAGAGGGAGGAAGATTTGAGTGATGCTATGAGTTAATAACCTCGATATTCAGTTGGTTTAAGTCTTTTAGAGACACTACCAGAAGCAGAGAAAATGGAAAAAAAGATAAGTGCAAATTATCTGGCCAGCTGTGGTGAGAAGGAACAGAACAGAATCTATATTTGGAGAGCTGAAGAGAAGCTCGCTCCTCTGCTTTCAGATGTTACACATGCAGATGATCAGTTACTTTAGATTTTCACACTTCCCACTGACATCAAACAAAGCTTGAGAACTGCAGGAATCCAAAGCCACATGCGTGTGTTTAGTGCTCTTTCCGTGACAAGCATGCGAAGGGATGCTCAGCAGGTATCACTCTTTCTAGTCTCCTCCATTAGCCCCCAGATCTGAATTATGCTTCTCCTGGTTTATTTAATTTACAAAAGCAATCTGTTCCATTGCTGACAGTAGTAAAGCAGCCACCAGTGCCACTGTACAGAGCAGAGTACTCATATTTACTCAGCAGATCCTGCAGCTCTACCAGCGTCGCCATCAGCCAAGGGTGGGGTCTGGGAGCAGAAGGCTTGAGAGCACAGAGGGAGGATGAGCACCCTCTCCCGCCTGGATCCCACCACAGGAACATGCTTGCAGGCCTTCAGGGAGAGAAGGCAGGCTTTTATCCATTTCTTCCATTACTTTGTCCCTCTTGCAGAGCTTCTGTCTGATGGCCAGAGCCGAGGGCGCGAGGGCTGCTCTCCAAGCGCTCCTGGGGCGCCACTGGTGCAGGGGCCAAGGCCAGAGGGTGAACAGATGAGCCCATGTCATGTCCCACTGCTAAAGCCATCCTGCTCAAGCCATCCACAGATGGCAGAAGTCCTTAATGTTCACAGGGAAAGCCATTCCGAAGTGTGTGTTGTGCACGTGCGTGCTGGGACTTAAAAGCCTTGCAGCCCCCTCCTTTGAATACCTTGAGATCAGACAGCTCTGCACATAAGGCTGTATTTCAACAGTTGTTTAACACTTCCTACGCATCTACAACAGAGCTAGAAAAAGGAATCCAAAGCTCTGATTTCGTGCTTTTTAAGGAAAATTTACCCAAAAATCCTGGTTAGTGTAAGATGTGAGCTGAGGACTCGGAGTTTCAAACACTGAATCTATAAACAGATGTAGGAAAAAATATACACGCAGACACATCACAATAAACTGTTGTGTGTTTGCAGTGGCCTTTGAAGCAGGTGTAAAAAAACCTTCATCACAATAGGGATTGCTCAGAGGCTCCCCAGGAGAAATGACTTGCTCCTACAGGGCTTTGGGCCGATGAACTGGAAAGCACAGATAAAGAGCACTGGCTCCTCCTTCCTTCACCTTTCCTTCTCCCAGGTTTTGTCTTACCCGGTAGCTGAAAAGATACAGTTGTTTCTGGGCTGTGGAAAAGCAAGGGAATGGCGGTTCTGCTTTGCTTCCTAATGCTTTCCCCTGACTCCATCAAAACACCCTGTGGGCAAATATATTCAAATAGACAGTTAGCACATGCTACAGAGGTCACTCACAGAGTAAAAAGCTATCTTGTATTATTTACAAGAAGTATTAGATAACATTTTGGCCACAGAGACACAAAGAAGCACCGTGAGCTCATTAAAGCTCTAAAGTGCATGTAAAGCAGAAGGGTGTCTTTTTAAGAGGTTATCAAAGGATCCCACATGTGTACCAAGTCGACTCGCAGGGAAGCAAAAAGAAATATGCCTGTTAACATTAATGGGAACTGCAGAGTAAGTACAAAAGCATTCAGTCTGACTCCCTCTGAAACCCAGAGAATGAGTGTTTCAGTAATGCTGAGATTTTAACAAGGGATTTAAAGGAATCTCTATTTAAGATGAGAAGCACACCCATTAGATGCCATGCCTAATAATTTGCAAACGTTTAACATATCCATACAGATAGATGGTTTTTTGTTGTTGTTTGCTCTTTAGAGGGGAAAAAGGTTGTGAGAAAAATCAGTTTTTCCTGGTGTATTTGTTTCATGCCTGTTAGGGAAATGGAAATAAACAACACAGTATACAGTAAAACCCAAGGGGTCAGCTGGAAAATAGGTTAAAATAACTATGTGGGACAGAATCCTTGATGACCTTGTGTATCCTGTCCCTTAAATGTAATCGTTGCCTTTCAAACCAACAGTATTTTGTATTTCATTAGTGCCTGAGGAAGAACAATAAAAATGCAGAAATTGTAAACATCAGACTTCTGTGAGAGAGCTAGAATAAGCTAAAATTAAGAATATAACCTATCCAATTAAGGGCTTCTTTTGTGTTGCAGTCATGCCTAAGCACTTTCAAACGTTGAAGGAGATGATTATGGATATTTGTGGCTATATTTCTGTGTCACTGAAGAAGAGGAAAAACTGCATGAGAAGCGTGGGTTTGGGGGGGAACGAGCAGAGAAAAAGGTGTAATGAAAGGAAAGGGATATAGGAAGTGAAGGGGGTAAAAAAAGAGATCAAGAGGAAGAGAAAAAGTAATTTTGAAGTCATTTCATTTTGAGGTAGGACAAGGGAATTGCTTAAGGTTTGGTTTTTTTAATTGTTTGGGTGTCTACAACTGTCCTAGGTGAATTAATGTCTGGAAAAGATTTGAATTATTAAAGTATGAATAACTAGCAAAAAAACCTCCTCATTAAATTATGAATGAATATGTTTTAATGCCCCTTAGCAAAAAAATCCTAGTTCTAAGAGAAATCTGATCAAGTGTAGAAAACACAGCTCCTCTGCACTGCTTGGGATCTATGGATAGTGGGATCAGGGATGTGAAGCTGGGAACAGCCCCGTGTGACCACCTTCTCCTATAATTTATTGAGTGCTGTCATGGCATGTGGTACTGTGCAAACACTGCCCTGGGGTGTTTATCCTCTAAATCAGACACAGATAATAGAAGTCAGACACAAAATACCAGGGGAGAGTCCAGACCAGATGGAGATAATCCATTTTACATCAGATGTGGATGTGACTTTCTCCTGGGCTGATTACTTCTCGTTAGAAGAGCGCTTTGCTCAAGGATTTAATTGAAAAGTGGCCGTCAGTGCTACCAAGACAAAGAGCTCCCTTGCAGGAGGTGCAGGGTGAGTGCAACACGGTAAATTAAGCCCAGGGAGACGGCTCAGGGACACCCTATGTGACTAAAGACACTTCAGCTGAGGTTCTGGAGGCAGCACAGCCACGTCATGTAGTGCCACCCTTGAGTAATTGCTACGTTCCAGAGTGGCTGTTCTGCATCTGCAGGACGCAGAAGGCGTGCCACACCAGCCTGCTGCCTTGCTCAGAGCCTGCTTTTATTTCTGTGCCCAATCTTGCACTGCACAGGGCATATTTTACTCAAGAGAGAAGAAGAAAACTGAGTTATACTAGTGAAGTCTTTTGCCTGTGTCAGCTGTTTAGGACTGTAAGTTCTTCATGGCTCTGACCATGTTTATGTACAGGAGGAGGATGTCACAATCTGACATGTGCTGAATAATTCCAGACCATAAATTTTGGAAAACTTGCTGACACACCTTGAAAATAATCATAATAAATATCCCCCAAACAGAGCTATCAGAATCCTGAGGTCTGACAGCTGCATTTCCCAAGGCACCAGAAGTCTTCACCAAGACAGTAACACACTAAAATGAACTCCTGGGAGATTATTAAAGTACAGAAAGCCCAAGTGATTCAAATGGGAGTATTTCCCACACAGCAACCACTCTGTCAGTGATCTCCCAGCCCTGATCTCAAGAGAAGAGGGTAAAACATTTCCAGACACGACCTTGGGGATTAAAACTTTTGTAAGTCTATTGCAGATTTCACAGCCCTTACAGTCATTAGTTAAAAAACTCTCTCTCTTGGTCTCATGCTTACTTGTACTCTCACAATTTCTTCAAGTTCTGGAGGATATGAAAAATTCTCTTCTGTTCCTCCAGCTTATCACCCTTCCCCAGCACTGAAATAGCCTCTACTTCCAACAGACCCACTACTTCTTGTCTCCTGGTCTAACTGAGATTCAGCTAATTAAAATCAGCTTATATTTGAAATTTTCTGTTTCTATTTTGAACCTGAAACATGTGCAAGAAGGTTTATTTCTTCTGATAACTGTATTATCAGTTCTAATAAAAAATGTTATCTGTCTCTGACTTAAAACTTACTGGGCAGAAAGCTAACCTCCTTAAGAATTTCTGGAGCAAAATTTCATATTTACCCAGTTTTTCCATATATACCTTTATGAAAAACAAAATAAATACTATTTAAACATTTTGACTACGCAAACATTTCCTTCTACTGAACAGAGACATGACTTTAGGCGCTATTTAGCACATGAAAAAATTTCAATTCCAGTATCATAAGGTCTCATCCTCTCTGATCAGCTCATCTTTTTTTGCCAAGTCACATATTTTCTGGTACACAGCAGTTGCCCCCTCTTATTCAAGAGCCCACTGATTCCCCATAGGACTCATATCCAGCCATTATGCACTAAGAGGAGAAGTCACCAAAACAAAATTTATTCATTTGCTTCAATAATTACTGCAAAAGGGATTCTTTGAATCCTCATTCACATTCGGTTTTGCTCTGCAATTAGTTTCACTGGGATGAATGGGACACTTTAAATCTAATGCATGCCTCAGTGAGGGTAAGCATGGTGGAATCAGGCCACAATGATGGATAAAGTAAACACATTCTTTTGTTGCCACCCATCCTATTCTTAAAAACCTATTTAAAATAGCCATCAGACAAAGAAGTTGATGAAGACACAAAATGAGGCCATGAATGAAAACCTAATTCAGTTTAAGAATTCTAACCCAAATGGCCTTCAGAATTAATAGGCCATTCATGGGAACGGAGCACCCTCAATAAAAACAACTATTTGTGTGAAAACCTTCCTTTATACCTTCATTTTAGGTAGGGCTTTTCCTCCTGAGCTTCTGTTTTGCATCCAGTCCACATGCACGTGCTTCAGTCCACATCCAGAAGGAAAGACAAACTATCTGTTTTGCATACTAGCATACACAAAAATGAGTAAAAAATATTGCTGCAACTACAGAACACCAAAACTCAGTTATTAAAACTTCATTATGCCTTTCATTAGTTGCATAACAATACCACTCTATTTAGAAATTATAGACTGACGTATTTTGGAAGCAAGAGTGAGTGTATGTTATGCACAAAGAAAGCATTCAGGCATCTGTAAACCATAATATCAAACTCTGTACTTACATATAGAAATCATTTCAATGCAATTTCCCCCCTTTATAATAAAGGGTAATTATAAAGCTTGCAAAATGATGCCATAATACTTTGGAAGATTGGGTGACTCGCTCTTTGTTGCAGGGCAGCAAAGACTTTCTCTCTGTGGTGATATTTTCCTGAAAAAAATCATTCACCAGCTGCTCTCAACTATGTAGTGATTGACAGTATCCACTCCAAAGACTCCTGAGCAATTGGCTACGAAAATATCTTTTCTAACAATTTGCTATGCTTTATCCCTCCAGTGTCTTATTCTTTATCTGTCTGAAAAGCTCCTTAACTCATAAAAGTCTGTACAGCCTTGCTGTTAGCGGGATTTTGTTCAAGTTGCACTTTCTTTTATCTGAGGAATGAGTGATATTATTTCTGGTAACTGCTATGACTTTCTCGACATACTTGAATTTTCCTAAAATTCTTCTAGTTAATGCAGGCAAAAGAGACTAAGCATAAAATCACTTATTAAAAAAAAAAAAACAACCCAAACTTACTCAGTATAAAGCAAAGGCAAAGGAAATTGTGTTTTGACTTTTTTTCCCCACCATGTTGTGTTTAAAAGCAACTGAATATGTGAAAAATCATCATAGAACTGGGAAAAAATAAAGAGGGCCTGGGGAAGCATACTGATTCTGGAACCACAATTTCATCCAAAGGAAAGGCCCAGCTTGACCAAGCAGAAAGTTATTCTGATTGAATCAACCAGGAACAGCTGATAGGGAGAACTCAGAGATCAGAGAAGTCAACCAAAATGCTCCAAGATGAGATGTCTGATGAAAAGAATCTCATATGCTGTGCAAGGCTGGGGTCTGCAAAAGGTTGCACAGGCTGCTGCAAAAGGAACATGCCAAGGCAATATCCCTGAGTGAGAAGAAAGAGCTGCATTAATTTTTTCAACAGAGAAGGAATTTTTTAAATGTACCAAGGGCAGAGTTCATGACCATTAAAGCAGATTATGCATGACATTCTTGAATAGGAATGAGAAAGGATAAAACTCAGAATAATCTCAAAGGAAAAACATACTTTTGTGGGTTAAGAACATGGCAGTCCTTGGTCCACTACAATTTGCAAGGTGCAATAAAGCCACTGGAGAAACAATCAAAAAGGCACGGAAAATATCTCAAGAAATTGTTAAAGGGATTTGAAGAACTTGGTGCTAAAGCCAATGGTCAGGTTCTCCTTGTTCTTGAAGCTTCAAGAAACAGAAAGCAAAGGCAAGGATCAAGAGTCCCAGTGCCCTCCATAGCCAGGAAAATGTGGGGAATTTAATATAATAAAATATATACATATATAAAAAACCTGGTTTATTACATAAAATGATAAATAGTCAAGGGCAGATAACTGAAACTGATTTTTCTCCTGACACCTCCAGTGTCAGGAATAGCCTAGGGAGCACAAAGCAAGAGACCTTGGAATATGAAAGGAATTCTCCCAAAGAGAATAAGTTGGATGATTGTAACGCATTGGAAATTAAGGTGTCTAAAAGAAAATCTGAGGTCTATTAGGGACTAAAACAAAAGAAAACAATAAAAAGAAGATTACAGAGTTCTATGTTCATCTCAAAAGTACAAGAGATATTTTACAGCAAAAATTGAATTGTGAACGGAGCTCTTTTGTTAGCAGAAAATTAACAGGTCGTGGTTGACATTTTTATATTGATTGTAAGAAGGTATGTCCTTGTTCTAGACTGCTTAGACTCACTTCCTTCAGACAGACTCATGAGACAATACTTCAGTTCAACAGTTATTTTTGCTACCCACTATCTCTCAAATAGTAGGTATGACTATGTAATTTTTAGAAAATTACATGTTTTCACATAAGCTGCTGAAAATCTAAATATGAAACGTGGAAAACCGCTCTAAAGCCAGAATTTTCTCCATATTTAGCAGTGCTAGATTACAGTTTGGGACTGGTGTAATATAGGTTGCAAGCTGATAACATCTGGTTTGGCAGAAATCATAAAATAAGAATGTCTGCACTTGTGTGAGAAGCACTAGAGCCTTCCATATGAACAAGACCAAACTCTCACTGTGATTTGGAGGTGAGGAAACTTCCATTCCATTCCCCAAAAAAGACAGTCAGTAGCACTAAGGTCATGGACAGCAGTAGCACCTAGGAATTAGCACCAGAGGCCCAGGCTCACAGGCACACTTGGAAAAAGCAAATATCCCTTTCCACAGTGGGAGATAATAGGGAAGACCAGAGGTGATGTTCCTGCCATTCTGTCAGATACAATAGTCTGAGAACTGCTTGGCCTTGGAGAGACTTGGAGAGACCAGAAAAATAGCACTGCTGGAGTCCATGGAGGAACACAGACGTCCCTGGAGCAACACATGGCGCTTCAGAGGCCGCAAGAACGTTACTGGTTTATAGGGGGGGACACATCTGTGTAACCTCACCATCGTTTTTGCCATCACTAGTTCATATCTCTGTGTTGGGCTGCAGAAAGCAGGAGTGGGAAGCTGTACCTGTAGGAAGTCGGTGCTGGCTGGGGAGCTGAACCGCTGGGGCTGTTGTGCTGCTTGGAGTGTTGGATTACACACCAGGGAGCAGCCAGGCTCTGCACAAAGCAAAAAAACATCCCACCCCCTGATTCGGAGGGACTGTTGGCCAGATGTGCCATTAGCAAAGGGGAGACAGCTCTGGGGACAGTTTAGCTCATCAACAGCACATGAGGGGAAGGGCCCATCCTGCTCCTGCTCTTCCTCTGCCCCAGAGACCCATCCAGGTTTTTGTGGGCATTGCTCACCATCCTGTAGCCCCTTTAGAAAGATAGATGGGGGGTGGGGGGGCTGAAGAAACCACGAGGTTAATTCCCAAGACAAGTTAAGGAGCAAGAGCCCAGGGCCATGATTACTGGTGGGAATAGGAAAGGTGGGAATGAGACCCCCGCTCCTTTTCAGTAGCAACAAGCTATTAATTTGCCTCAGCCGTGTCTTGTGGAACAACAGCCTACAATCAATCTCTGCTCAGCATTAACTGCAGCAGCAGAGCGTTTCTGACAGGCTAAATGCACACAATGAATAGCAGGGAGAGACAGCAAGCAGTTTGGCCGTGCAGTTCTCCAACCTTCAAGTTCTGGAAACGAGAAAAGAACAAAAGTGTTGCCTTACCCTACTTCTGGAAAAAGGTCTCACATTCCTCTGACCCACATAAATGTACAAAATGCTGAAATTTTTCACTGGAATAGAAGCAGCAGATACTAATTATTAAGCAGTTACTGAGTGTGGTTGCCAGCTGAATCACATACATTCAGCAGAGGACTTGCTGCATTTGTGGGGGGTGAGGCACACATTGCTCTCTAACAGAACTGAGCCGAGTGTCAAGTAAAGCAGGATCCTTGTTACAGCTTCCAAACAGATGTCACTTTGTCATAGCTGCTGACATAATTTTGAAGATAAGAAGATTTGGAGATTTAGTCCATGATGTTTTAAAGCTAAACACAGACAGGATTAAAGCTTTAAATTTAAACATAAGCTAGATACAGCCTTGCCACACAGGGTTATATCAAACACATCCCAAAAAACATTTCGAAAAAAAAACCACCATAAAATTTTTAACTTATTGAAATTGTGCTACTAATGTTGCTTCAATTATTATTTTACCATCTCATACATTATTAACTACTCTTTTCACAGAATAATGTTGCAAGAAAACCTGACCCAAGATTGCTGTTCTGTAAAGAATAAAAAAAAAAAAAAAAGTAGAACTAATGAGGCTTGGTTTCCTTGGATTAAGTTTTATTGACTTTCACGTCTAGGATGATGTAAACTCCAGTGCCAAGCTTTTCTCTCTGTGAGTGGAACTGCTTAAATGAACATCTCCTGTGTGGATTCTCTGGTGTCTGGTAGGTATGAGCTCATGCTGTAGTATTTCTTTTTCAATCAAGGATATTACAGAGTTTCTGTTCTCCACCCAGCCTCGTGCTTCCAAGCAGCTCTGCAGCATTTATAACTTTCAAAATTATGAACTGTGTTCAGTTTTGACTGAGCAATCCCAATGGGTTTGAGTCTGGTGTGAGAAAAGAGACACAGGCCCATGTCTGAAGACACAATGGTCACTTAACAGTCTGTTTTAATGGATGACTATTAGTGAGTTTATAGTCAAAAAGAGAAACAATGCGTGATAGATAAAGATGCAGTAGGAATTTTTTCACAATTTCCAAGTTACTCTTAAGCTAATCAGCCTGGATATGGGCCCAGGTAGAGATAAAATGTGGAGTTAAGTGCACAGACCAGGGAAACTAAAGGAAGGGTAGCCCATTCTGCTCTCTGGCCTGCTGCAGCTAATGTACTGACAGTCAGACTCATTTAGGCCAGTTCGAAGGTTAGATATATGTTCATTTCCAGGTAAGGTGAGCTTGCACTTTGGAGCACAACACAGTTTGTGCACACAAAGCTATATCCCGTTGTAGTCCTGGGATATGTCACTATAAATGTAAATCAGATTATTTCATTGCAAAGAAATAACACTTGCTTTGGGGAAATGAGTCCAACTTAGGCATAAGAACATAAAGTCCTATTTTGGAAAGTTTCTATTCTGTGATTTTGGGTCCAGGGAAAAGGAACTACTAAATGCAGTTATAACAAGTTTTTAAATACAGTGTGAGGATTTTCTTTTACTGATTACATAATCTTAGTAACGAACTCTCATTCTGCCTAGTCATCTAGACTCTACATCAAACCAACATTTGCTTTCTACTGAGGTTTGGTCATGCCCACATATACTATAACAGATTTTAAATACATCAAACCATACCCTAGACAAACAGTTTGGAACAAAATCAAAGTTTCACATTTAAAAGAGTAAAAGAAGAACTCCCAGTGCTGTTGACAGCGACTGAGCCAGGTCTTACGGGAACTTTCAAATAATTTACTAACCTCTACCCAAATCTGTTCTGCTAGACACAGATTCACTATCGAAAAAAAGTGCTGCAAATGCTTATCAGTGTCCATCACATTTGACTCCTTTAACAAGGCTTTCTAATGAAGATCTCACACAGTCATGCTAATGGCCTAAGCTGGTAAAAAGAGTTTTATAAAACCCACAGTGAATTGACTGAGCCCTCTGATTTTTCTGCCTGTCATTAGACATTTTAGTAACTTGTCCATGATCCCTTGACCCCATAGATGTTCCATGTTCATGAATATTCCTAGGGTGGAAGGCTTAGCCCTCATGTTGCTTCTTATCTGCACCATTGCTGCTGCAGTTCAAACAGTTTTGCAACTCACTGAAATATTAAGGGTAGATTTTTTTAAGGTCTAAAAGGCATTTCCTTTTGGGGGCTTTGAGGGCCTGGGGAAAAGAGGACAAAACACCATTCCCATGAAGTGCAAGGTGAAAGAAGCAGTTACGTTGTCCTACAGAACAATTAATTCCTACAAATTAACAAATTAATTCCTACAGGTGACTATCACCCTCCCCGAGTTCAATACACAAGTAAAGGCTTGTGTGCTGAATCTTAATTCAAGTACTTGTTTCTCTCTATTGATTTCTTGTTATTGAATTTTCAGAAAAATGTGAATTAGGAGAATCCTGTAGCTGTCATTTTATACTCAGGCAGATAAATGGTTAAAAATGAAACCACGACATAGTGAAATGCTCATAATCTTCGGAAATGGTTGTAAACTACATTTTTTTTACCTTCATTTGATTTTCAGAGGGTTTTTTAATATCACTGTGATCAGAGGTGTTCTTCTCTTTTCAGGAAAACAGAGAAAGCTCTGAAAATCAAAGCTCTACTGTCTTGTTACCCTGCTTAGGATACGAAAACTGTTTGCCAGTATAAAAAAGGCAAACCAGTGTCTCCAAACCTCAAACAGATCAACATCTTTGCACTGGGGTCATCACTCTTATGTGTCACAGCTGTAGCAGGACCAACCTGTCATCTGACCCTGCTGTGGGACAGAGACCGAGAAACATTCAACAGGTAGTGACAGCAGGCACCCATCCAGAGCTTTAAAAAATAGAAAAGAACCTCCAGTTCAGGACCCAGATGTTAATGTGGGGAGGTCTTCTGTACTGAAGAAATCTAGAAAACATTTCTGTACTGAGAGCAATGATGACTTTCTTTGCAAGGGTACAACGGGCAGGAGGTTTGACTTATCCTGCAGATCCTGTGTAAAATGCAAACGTTCAAGGTTGTCCTCCAGAAAAGCTTTGGTTTTGAGGATCAAAAATTCCATTATTTTTGACATTTTTTTCTTGAAGAGGGATTGGAAGTCCTACCTTGCATTGCCTTTTAAATGTAGTCCATCCACAGAAGCAGCTGGGTCAAATGACTGGATTTTTGATTACAGTGTTTCTTCTTTCCGGATTGTTCCTCACTGACATTTTTGTGTACTCCCTTCCTTTAAGAAAATAATATTTATTTAATATTAGTTTAGGACCAGACAAGAACTTATTTTGGAATCATGACTGTTCACTTAGTATCCCAACACACACACCATCGGACTCCAGTCCTTTTTATAGATTAATGTGATGAAAAAAAATACCTAAGCCCACAGGGTCAAAAAATGACAGAAACTATCAGAGAAATCAGCATGCCATTCTCATGAACCTCTCACAGAGAAGAGACCTGGATAAGGGTGGGGACCAGTGTCAGTGGCCTGACTATACCAAGCATAGCACTTCTGCTCCTTAGTTCAGTTACGTCTACCAGAATTACTTAGCATGGAAAATGGATTCAGACACGCTGATGGCTGCAAGCTGCTGTGCATCTCTCTTACCCTGTGAGATACCAAACAATTCCTTTTTTTTTTTTTTTAAACACAATTATTAAATAAGTGCCTTACCCCAAACAGCACAGAGAAAGAATTCTTTTTCTCAGAAAATGATGCCCTGGTTTAAAACTTTCCTAAGAACCAATAAATGTGATCAAATGCTTCTTCAAATGTCAAAATTTTATGCTGTCCATGGGAAAAAACCACGATGCTTTTTCATCATATGCCTCTATACATGTGTCTCTGCACACACACCATTTATATGTACCTAGCTCTCTGTACACACACACAGTGAATGCACTTGCAACACTCAGCACAACATACTCATACTTCCCATGACTCCCTATTGCCCAAAAGCAGACTGAATACAGGTGGCCTCATAACAGCAAGCATAAAAATGACAACCATTTTTTTATTGTAGAATAATCCACACTGTCAGATGCACCACCATCTGTGTTATTCAGAGCTGCCTGCTGCCACCAGCGCTGGCCCATTGTTGGAAAAATTACAGGAGAAGATGCTTGGCTTTATGAGAGAGCTTGAAACCAGTCCCAGAGTCAAGTGTGACATAAACCCTAAAGCCAGACTTACGTGTGTATTCAAATGGTGTCCCTGCTGTTAGACAACTACAGGCATAACTAAAGGGGATGATCTCTGCTGTTTCCTGGTCAGAGACCAATGAGTTAAAATAATCAAGGCCGGAAAATGCTTCACATGGTTGTGAGAGAGGAATTAGAGGTCCCAGTGACTCAAGCTTACCTAAACCATTTGCCTGTGCAGCTGTCATCGCTGCGGTGCTGCAGAAACACTCCCAGCGCCGAGGCTGTGCACGAATCAGACACCAAACCTGCCCCAGCTCCCACAGCACTGCCAGACTCTAGTTGTTACTGGGTGAATCCTCACAAGAACAAAACTTTGGTGCAATTTTGGGACCGTTCTCTTTTAATTTTCTGTTACCGAAGTGCTTTACAGTCATGACCTAATGAATGCTGGTCACCAGCAATGTTAAAATAAACATGCTCTGTGCAGAATAACAACCAAGGGAATGTTTGGACCTTCTTTGCCTATGTTCAGCTCTTTGTTGTCTTCCCTTCTCCCTCATAGCTCCAGTGCTAACAAAGAATGCTTTCTGATATGACAAATACTGTGGATGGCAGTTTCATTTCTGGTAGATTAGTGCCTGTTTTCACTCCATTGCAGGAATTGCTATTTTGAGAATGAAAAGGTTATAAAACCCATTATAAAATTAAAACATTGCAAGACAGGGATATTTCCATAATCACAATGTTTTGAATACTTAGGAAAAAAATTGCATTTAGCCAAACAATTTAACCAAACAATTGCATTTAGCAGAAAATACAGTGCAGTCACAAAGATTTTGTAAGCCTTTGTTTGGCCTTTCTCTACATATGCATTCGTAATTAAAACCGCCTACTGTATAAAAAATAAAACCTGCCAGATGGACTAAAGATTCGAGGTAATAATTACAGATTACACATGGACTAGGTATGGTCCCAGTTGTCCCATTCTACCTATGAAGGGCCTGAAAAAATGTAGGAGCTTTTCCTCCACAAACAATGCTTCCAGGGTGTTAAAAAGGTTGTTCACAATCATAATATTTGGACATGGCTTTATCAGTGAAACCATAGCGAGCAAATGCAAAAACCTTCAGAATGGCTGAGTAGTAGTGCTCCCTGCTCTCCACAGATTTGTATAATTTTCACATTGCTTCCAAAGACCTCTGTGGTACCAGCCATTCCCACGTACTCCTCAGCTGTGACAAGCTGCATTCTTTTTCTTGTCCTCCAGGTCTCGAACAATCATCTGAAGTCAACTGGTATATATTAGTCATCCACCAGCAGTTTATCTAATGTGACACTTTCTGCAATAATAAATTATTGCAATAATTTCATATGATAATGCAATTTAATACACTCTTTCTGTTTGCTCTGAAAGAATTTATGAGTGAAAGCTGCAGTTTGTCTGATTCCAAAGTTATGCCTTTCAAAGCTGATGTCTCTCTTTACTGTCTCCATACAGCCCTGACATACCTCAGCTGAGTAAGGTGGTGTAGCTAGAGAGGCCCCATTACATTCTTTCTTACAAGGTGTAATAATCTCACAATCACTACGTCTTTTCCACTGGCCATTCTGCTGTTCAGAACAAAAGAAGTTTTAATTTCTTCAGACTGCTGTTAAAGACTTCCATATATATGCTAGAATAATTACAATGTATGAACAGCTCTTGGAATTAGGAAAAAAACGGAAAAGAAAAAGAAATAAAAATCTGAACATGCAGTAAACACTGTCTGAAAGGACAAAACTGTACAACTGATGTAGATAGTAACCTGAAAGAAGGATGCATCAGGAACATAAGTAGGCATAAAAAATCATGACTGATGTGAAAATGCTTTCAATAGGTATAAAACATCCACTATATTACTGAAACATACATATTTGATTGCTTTGTCTTTCACTTTCTTACTTCTAGCGTTATGGATATGAAAGAAAGAGATCTAAAAAGAGAAATCAAGAAAGTATAAAGCAGAAGATTAAACCGTGCTTTTTCAGTTCAGCCTTACATCAAATCCGTCAAATTAAAAAAGATTAAAAGCTTTGTGAAATTTTCTTGAAAAAAAGTAAAGCCACATTTGGTTAAAAAGAAGTTTGCTAGCTAAGTGAAGTGAATGTAAAATCTTGAACCTGGTGTTTCTCACTGGTATATTAGAGGAGACTCCGGACATTAGAAGCTCCAAAAGAGAACTCCATTAGGTTATACATTGTTATGCTGTAGCTATTCCATTTAATTTTCCTTTGTTTGAAACATGGTTCTTCATCTATATTCCTATTAGTAGAAAAGCATATGCAAACAATTGCACTCCCACATTCTTAAAAATATATGTATTTATTAAAAATGAAATCCTGGCAAATCTGGAATATATTTAAATTAAATTTAGCTGTAAGGAAGGAAAAATACTAAGAACTTCACAGAGCATGAAAATTAACTATGATACGTTAATTGAAGTTGAATTTCAAACAGAACATGGACTCTTGTGGAGCTTCAATTATGAAAATGGTACATTCAGTTCAGCATAATAACAGTGTTCATTCCAGCACACACTGAAGGGGGTTTTTTGAACTCAAAAGTCAAGAATTCTCAAGAAATGTGAGCATCACATCACGCACAGTGTCTGCTGAGTGCAGGTGTTTTCCAGACACTGATAGGAGCAGTATATTGTGTCACCAGGAGAGGCTTAGCGAGTATCTTGCCACAAGAAATCCATCTATTGCAGATCGCAAATATTGCCACACTTGGAACAAACATTTGCCAAGGTTATTTCTACCAGCAGTTGTTTCTCACCACTGGATTGACAGTTTGACTAAGTCCATAATTTTCACAGTTGGAGTTTCATGATTTGTCATGCAACGCTGGCCAGCCTGGCGCAGTGGGAGAGCCCACGATCCCCTAAATGCCCCAAATGACGCGCTGGGATTTGCCATGCGAGTGCTGATCCACTGGGACAGGGTCCAAATCACAAATCATTCCTTTCACTCACAGGCAGGGGGATACTCCCGATCAACAACAGCACAAGGATACCATTCCTGTCTCGAGGCTTATTTGTTGTTGTGCTGATTTTTTAATGTTTTTGTGCATTCATAGGTTATTGTGCTGACAGTACAGATAAAGACAAGAGAACATTCAGCTCCAGAGTGGAAATAGCTCCTTGCATGCTCTTTGGACTGTAATCTCAGCTATTATTAATTTTGTTAAGAACACCCATCTCTACCAGGATAACTAAGAGAAAAGGGTAGTCGACACCTGGCAGTCTGGAATCTAAAGGACTTATAAACCTCTGTAGCTGATTCTCTAATTCAAAATAATTTGTATTGAGTATGATTTTATGTGCAAAAAGGACTTACTGGGCTCATTATAAAGACAAAACACTGGACTATAATGAGGATTGGCAAGTAAAACAAGGAGGAAGAGCACAGTATAATGGAAAAGAAAATGGAAAAAGCGAAATATATAAAGGAATGAGTACAGCAGGGGAAGAAGAATAATCCCAATTTGCTTTCAAATGTCTTCTAGCAGGGCTTCCTTAGGCCAGCTGCAGCACACTCATAGAGTGTCCCAAAAACCTTTCTCTTAGCAACCCCCATTGAAAGTTGTTGTTAGTAATGTATTGATGACTGAAAATTCAACATGTTCTGGAGGCTGATTAGGTTTCCAGCCTTACAGCTATTATTTCATCTCTCATTGCTACTCTGCTCAGTTATGTGTGCTTGTCTGTTTTTCTTCTGGCAACGTCTGCCCTGCTTCAGGTTCATTTCAGTTCATGCACCAAGGAATCCTACATCATCTCCTAAAGTGGAACTCAAGAGTAGTAGCTGAGACCACCAATTTAATCTTTTGACACAGATACTTTCTCTGGCCCAGAAGCCAACAGTAGCAAACTGCAGTGCAAAGGGGAGAGAAAGCAGAGGGAGGACAAAAAGTCACTGAAATAAATAGCTTATAAACAAGTGCAACCCAAAGGTGAAATGAGCCTGTGGGTAGCTGTTGCTCGATTAATGGAAGAAATAAGGTTAAAACTAGCTAGCTCCAAGACAGCTAGCTGTCACAATGTCAGAGCTCAGGAAAGACTTTTTTTTTTTTTCCCCCAGACAGAACATAAAATAACTTCTCCCTTTCATAACAGGGACATCTTTGCAAGTTTTGTGTTACAAAGGGAGCCTGTTTCTTTAGGAGAAAAACAACATGTTTTCTTGACATAAAGACAATACTGGGAGCTGTGGCGTAGGTAAAAGGGATGGCAACATCCAGCACTCCTTATTTTTTACATTCCCCAAACTGCATCCAAGCAACTACTCAGCATCCTACTCTGCCTGTTGGGGAGTGCTGTATTTTGGACTGAAAACTTGCTAAGAGCCAAGCTTATAAGTAGCTACTGAAAACATTATTCTTTCTTTCATCTCTGCATTGCTTATTGAATATTTATGTGGCTCTGACTTTCTACCACCGTCAAAATTCCCCAGCCATATCCTGGCAACAAACCTCTGTTTTATCCTCTCTGAGGATTTTTTAACCTCATCTCTGCTCTGACAATTTCCTGGTGCCTTTTTATTCAATACATCACTTAATCTTTTTTTTTTTTGTGTGTGTGTGCGTGCGTGTGGGAATAGGTTAAGTGCCCTCCTGTTCCACTATATAGCTCTAGCATACTACTACTCTTCCATAATTAAATATCTGCAAAAGAAGTGGACAGGCACGATGATGGATGCGATGGAGCACAGAGGAGCGATGGTGGGGTGGGCACATCAGGAGGAAGCAAGTACCAGTGGGAAAAGCTCACGTGGAAAAGGCAGAGTGAGGGGAGATGCAGAAACAGTCATTATTCAGATGAGATCTCTCCAGCCAAACAGAGAGCTAGAAACTACATATCTGTGAAATAAGTATATGGTTATGGGTCATTAAGCCAACAGTATCTCTGTTCTCTCTCTGATGGGGGCAATAACATTTGACTGCAATTTTTAAGAATGTCTGTGGGCACAGGAAGGTTACATTTTGTGTTTGCCAGATCTATTGTTTGTTTGCTTCTTTGCTTTCTGCATGAGAAAAAGAAGTACAAAATACTCCTGACCCAATGCTAGATAGCTAAAGAAGAGTTCAGATGTTTTCTTCAGTATCAAATGGTACTCTGGGTGCACGGTTTTCTTAGGTTAATCTAAGAAAGGGTGGGACAACAGATCTGACCCTTTTCCTGCAGGTTAATAGTGTATTATTGACTACATCTTGTTCAAGCACTACCTCTGCCAACAAAATTGTTTCTTGAGCTAAGCAAAAACCACGGATGCTTATGGTTTTCCCTGACTTGAGAACTTCTAGAGATAGGGATCTTTCACTGTAAAACAGCTTTCTTTCCTTTATTTATTTATTTATTTTTTTTTTATTGAGTGTATCTAAATGTGATAGGGTCTTGTCCATCATAATGTCACTTCTAAGTACCATACACCCAAATTAATGATTTGGAGGATTAAAATTTTAATCCAAAGCACTTTGAAGGAGACAGAGATCTCTTTTGATGACTGTATCACTTCAGAACCACAATGCATATCTCATGCTGTACTAGTCTAATTTGTTGGGGTTTGTACCTTCATGATACTGTATCCTCATTACTTACTGCAAATATGGGAACCCCTCCCCAGCTAGAGCTCACTGCTTGGAATTCAAAGTGTTTATCTCATCCGTCTTGAAAAACCAAACAGGCAAATCTCCTTAAATTTTCCATGCCACAGAAATTTGCACTAAGCTTCCAGTTCTTATGGGGAAATTTTTAGCTTTACAAAACATTAATTTTTTCTACTGGATAATGAGTCACATAAATATTTTCAGCTCCCTTATCTTGTCTGCCCCTCAGAGGAAGGAAACATCTTTCAGCACTAGATGCAGGGCTGTACCACTGAAGGATTTCAATAGAGTGATAGCTACCCAAACCCCACCCATCAGTGCAGCAATGAAACACAAATCTTTGCATTATTATTAATTCAAAATAATAATCAGCACGGCCATTTTAATGGCTCCTACAGCACTCAGTTGGAACTTCCCTTGTCATCCATTCCTGCCAATCACCATGGAAAAGCTCTGTCTGAAGCAGAACTGATTCTGCTCAGCATGGAAGCTGAAAATTCAGCTCCAAGGCAGTTAGTGTTAATATCCTCCCAGAAATGACATTAAGGCGGTGAAAAGTTCTGATAAATATGAGTAAACAAATTAAAAGCTGTGACAAAAACATGCTCATACATATACTTACAGTAGCTTAATAAACTGAGTAATCTGTGACTTCCAGAAATACAAGGAAAACTGGTCTGCTTTTAAAGCCACACAAACCAATGTTTTAAAGTAAAAAAAAGAGCCTTCCTGAAAGCCTTGTTTCAAGGTTTGCAGTCTGTCCAGTCCTCATTTGTTCCATAAGATATATCTCAAAATGAAATTGCCTGAATGAAGGAATGTATCTTTACCTTAAACAAAGTCTTAAACAGATCTTCAGCCCTATTTTCTTGTTCCTGTGCCAAAGGACCACTTGTTCATCTCAGGCTGCAGTTACACCCTTGCATTAGTCTGCATATAAGAAGCCAAAGAAACTCTTCCCTTCAAGGAGAGGGGCAGAAATTTTTTTTTTTTTTTTTTTTTTCCTTTTTGGAAGTAGTTCCCTCTTACCTCAGAAGTAACAGTGGAAAGCAGATGCTACATCCCACCTTGTCTCTGCAATTTGCTGCCACAGTACAAGGATTGCCTCGCTCTTCCCTCGCGGGTGACCCAGGGGAGCAGGGCTGGAGGGCAGCAAGGCCATGGAGTTGCACGAGGCAGATTGACCCACTGGGACATTTTCTGTAATTGCCTCCTAAATGAAGAACCCAGAAGTGACAGGGTCTCTACTAACTGGATTAGACCTTGCCTTCTCCAGTACACCGCAGTGAGATCTTCAAACCAGAAAAGTTTCTCATTTTCCCTTGCTCTTTGGCTCTCTTGCTCACACTGTCCCCCTTTCCCTTCTGCCTTCCCTCTTCCCTTCCTCTTTCACACTCTTATTCTCTTTTTCTTCCTTTCTCTTCCTTTTTTAGCTTGGTGTGGGATATATTCAGGCCCCCCCTTTCAACAGAGAAGAAATTGCTGCCACGAGTGCAAAAAGATTCTTTGATGTTGCTGCAAAGATGTTCAAGGGCACAGAAACATCTTGCTAGCTAAATCTGTAACAGCGCTTTCCCTAGGAGTTCAAAAAAGGAACTGGGGTACAAAATACTGTGGAGACCCCTGCAGTTCATTCATCTTTCTGGAAATTAACTTGCAGTGGCTTAGCTCGCATTTGTGCCCAGGTGGCAGTTAAGTTGGAAAAAGTGAGAAGATATACAAAACCCTTCTCTCTGTCTTGATCACCACCTGCAAGATGAATGTTCATCCACCTAAGGAAAACGCCCATCTCAACTTTTCTGAGGAACAAAGAAAATTATTACTTGATCATAATTTGTGTAACACACCAAAGCTGCACCCGGAGCAAATGTTTACAGCTGGGCTATGAAATCTGAAAGGCAGAATCCATAACGAAAATTATGACAGTGCAGTTGTTCTGCTGATAATGTAGTAATTTCAGCCACTTAAAATAATACCGTGCACAGAAAACAGAGAACTGCACTACCAGACAACAAGAGTGAGTGAACACAAGGTGATACGACCACATCATCAGACCCCCTTGCTCACTGTAGGGTAAATATTTGAAATGATATAAAGGGGATTCAGCCACACGATGCCGACCTCGATGGAACCCCACACAGCAAAATCACCCCATACAGCTCCCTCCATATTTCTGACATGATAATTCAGCAGTGGGGTTGCATGCCCTGCTGCCTTCATTCAGGCCCGCCCTGTTCACCTTAAAACAGGAGCCCAGTACATCCAGTAAAACCAGGTTTAGGGCACCAGTACACAAGTCTTGTTCTACTGCACCCTGTTGCTGTTAGAAAATTTATCTTCTGGGTTATCATTTGTGTTCTACTGGGGGTATCACACTTACCAAAGAACAGCTAGAAACAATTCTGTATTTTAAAATGCCCAAATCCATGTACTTTTAAACAAGCTATATGAGCATTATTAGACTCTATTTTAGCTTCAAAACAGTGGATAACAGTGCACAAGCTACAAAATTCTTCCTATGTTAAATTCTGCCCCCTAAGAAGGGCCATAAGCCTAGCAAATAAAAGCAACATAGAAACTCTTCAAGCATTCATTAAGAACGAAATAACTTCGTTCCCGTGATCACTAAATTAAAAAATAAAACCCACCAAAACAAAAACAGACCCCCAAACCCCCCAAACAACCACCAAAATGTCAAAATGCAACAATAATCACTATCACCAGTAATGAATAATAATCTGCAGGATCTCAAGTTCTGCTGAAACTAAGTAGATGATTGTCTTCTAAGACTGATTTGGAATCTATTCTAGGTGACCAACACAAGTGAGAAAGTACACAGGTCTAATAGTTTAAAATAACTTGGGAGGGGAATATTTTTCTTGAACTATGTGATAATGCTGCTAGTAACTCAAGGCTCAGGGTGATCCATCACACAATATCTGAGCAGGAGAGTCTCTGACTCCAGGAGATTTGTAGACAGAGACAGACCTAGACAAGACCAAAAAAAATCTGAGATCAAAGCGTGGTAGAGAAGCTACAAGCTTGTACTGCTTGCATAACTTGAGGTTAATACACAATATTTTATTCATCACTAGGTATAAATCTGAGTGACTCTGAGTAAGCTTAGCAGCAAGAGATTACTTGCCATTTAGTTATGTGTCTGACTTAAAAAGGATTATTTTAATGCTGATATCAATATTACTTGGATTGCACAGGCTGAGTGTTTGCCATGCTGTGACTGGAAATGGGGACTACAGAGTGTATCCTACCCTCCTAGTGCCAGTTCTGTGGCTCTTTTCTGTCAAAGAGAAATCACCACTGTAAATCCTTGCTGTGATTGCAATGTGAGCTACTATTATGAAGGTGTGAGGGGAGAGGAGTAGCTGCTTGGGATCCAAATTGAGATCTGTTCAGTCAGAATTATTCTACTGGTAAACAGCCTTTTCCATTAGTTTTTATGGCCTCAACATAGGAAATTATTAAGATAAGATGTACACAACTAGGGACTGTCATCCAGTTATTGAACTTGGAGTTATGATAGGAGGATCATGGGGGAGAGTGAGACAGAAAAAATGTGAGCTTTCTATCCACAACAGAAAACACCAAAGCAACATTCACTGCACACTGTAAAAAATAATAATCTCTGTTCCTGTTAGGAGGTACATAAACAGTCAATTACACAACTACAATGATGACTGGTGACAACAGCAGTAAGAAAATAACCAACCTAGAAAAAACTAAAGCTTGAAACAAAAAAATCAATTAAAAAGCAGAAAAGCAGAATATTTGTGAAACAAAGCTATAAGCTTATCCAGGTAGCAAAAAGAACCTATTGAGTGATGAATATTTGTCAAATATATGCATATATGCAAAAAATTCAGGGAAGATTTTTCTTCAGGTCAACTTCTTTCTTGCTTGTGCAGCTTTCAGCTATAGTATTATGTCGATACATTTAGCAGATAGGCTCATGGAAGGAATGTAATAAAAATAAATAAATAAAATGTCTGTAAAAGTGCCTGATGGATATCATTAGGTCTGTAAATACTACTGAGTTAGTGTTTTTTAAAGAATCCACACACCACAGCCAACAAGAATTAAAATGAAATGCCTATGCACTATTGAAATATATTAACAAATATTTTGCCTTCCTCTTGTCATGATGTTCAAACTCATTTTGCGTTCAAGTGCTGTGACTATTTATCGAAGACCTCTACTGATAATTTGTAGGGAAATCATCTATGTTTTAGTTTAGACAAAGCATTAATTTTTACATTCAAGTAAAGGTCAACTATCACAGCCAGATGCAGCTGTGATGAAAACGTGTTCTGCTGAACAGTGACATAGCTCCTTCCATACTCTGTGTCAAATGCCTCTTTACATTAGACAGGGCAGTATTAAAACAGCACAGAAAAAAAGCAGCCACTAATCCTTCAGTTTTCAGGTATGATAAGGAATTAGTGAGATGTGAATCGCAGGACTTGAGACAGGAAAAACAGCACCAAGAAGAAAACACCTGAAAAGTCCGATTTATAACAAAGGTTTGGACTTCTCAAAAACAGCAAGCGCTAAACTACTATGGATAGCATTTTATACCTTTATGTCCCAGGTTTATATGTATTTATAGGTTTTATAGAATTTTAGCCAATATTTTTTAGAACAGAAGAGTAAAATATTATGAATGGTTTGGCCACCTTGAGTGAAGAATTGGGAGAAATTTACGCTTATGATACCAGAGTATTTGCACTGTCCTAGAAGCAAGTAAAGACTCTCCTCTAATTTTTATGCACCTTTGGTGACCTCTTCGTGAACTCCTCTCACACGATCAGTTTGATGCAACAGTAAGAACTGAGACAAAATTATTCATGAACGAGATTCCAATTTAGTACTGTTAGGATCTCATTTTCCAGCTCCAAGTGAAAATATATTCAGAGCACTAAAAAAAAAATGCAAGAAGTTACGTACCACTAAGTTACATACCACTAAGTGCTATGTATGATGGATAAACGTGTACCTTACAATTGCCACGTTCACAAGGACTTCTACAAAGCCATACTTGAGTATTTCCACGAGAAAATAAAAATTATGTTAAAATTTGAACTCTAACTGAGGAGGCTAAAAAAGGAATGTGCCGCAGTGCTTTTCTTCGGAAATAAAACTACATTCCTATGGATTTGCTGTTAAAACTGTCTCCCTGTTGTCCTTGATACATTGCTATAGATTATGATTCAGTTCAATCTGAAGGGTAGCCTGAAAGACAGCGATATAGATCCAAGCCGCCTTCACATCATTAGATTCTGGAAGCTGTGCAGACCTAGATTTTGAATGAAAACTCTGCTTAGAGGCCGCCAACCAAGATCAAGATTTCAGTCATATTTGCATTTGTATAAAGCCAGAAGGGTTTGGTTGAAATTGTAGACTTTCCTAAGCCAGCATTTTTAAGCTTCAGTGTCTAAAGAAATCCACAGCTAGACAGAAAACAGAATTCTTTTTGAGTTTCTTTTCATCCCCTACAAGAAGCAAAGGTTAGTGTTTCACAAATTTTCCACTGACAGGATTTAAAAAACCCCTCTAATAAGCCAGAGAGTGTTGAAATCTTTCAAAGCAATAATGTTTCATTGCTGCCATGCTAACATGTAGTGACAAAATATTGATGCAAATGAGAAATTCAGAATAACTCATTTCAGCATTTTCCAAGAGAAAAATCGCCTTAGAAGAAGAAACACAAATCCACAAAACTTCCAGCTTTCATTAAATTAATGCTTATGTTTCTGTTGCCTTGTTTTTAGAACAATTCTTATTATCCTAAGAAGAATGAAGGCAATATAACAAAACACCAAAAAATAACCAATCCCCCCAAAAATAAACTAAAATCAGAGTTCTTTTGAAGGAACTACCTGAGGTGCCCAAACACAAGTGTTTCGCAGAGTAATGTAGATGGTTATCTCAGTGGTAAGGAGAAAGTTAGCATCTTTTTTTAAGTAAAGGTGGCAGGGCTGTCGTACCTGTAAAGCATGCATTTAACCCTGGCAAGTGAAAAAGGGGAAAGGCACGTGCCACCCACGCACGTGCCGCCCTTTTTATGCGGAGTTGTTGCCTAAACACGGTGGCTGCGATGAAAAATCCTCATGGACAAGTTTGCCTTCTCGCTTCCTTTTTTCTTTTCTCCTGAAGGACAACACAAGATGCAGTTTGCAATTTAATTAAATGTGACATGTGTTGCTATAAGCCACATACTTGCAAGTACAGTATTTATGCCAAGTATGAGCAATCCCAGAGTAATTATGGTTTATGTTTTACAGAGGGCATGTCACTCAGCAGACAAGTTTCATGAAAGGACTGAGAAAAAGAAATGCCAAAAAAAGAAAAGGAAATTAGGGGGCCAGAGGGTTTAAAGCTCCCAGCTGAATAAAGTGAAACTGGAAAGTCTCTTAATGACAGAGAAGCAGATATGACAATGATGATAATAAAAAACTAGAGGTTAGAGTTTAAGGTCAGACTGCCAAACCAGACACTGTGCTCAGGCTGCTGAGAGGCAATTACTCCAAGCCTTGCCAGGAGAAGTACTTTTTCCAAAGATCTGTCCCAGAGCCTTTGGGTGTAATTCCCTTTCAATGCTACAAGCTGGATACGAAAGGCAATTTCAGGAGGTGGATAAAGAGAAGTAATGTCTCCTGGGGGGGTGGGGGGCCTGGATGTGTTCATAGGTAGATTCTGTCTGAAAAATCATGCTGCAGCTTTCATCACTGGAAAAAAGCCATGTGAGAGATCACAACAGTCAAGAAAATACATGTGAATTTTTAAACCACAAATTTCACAGAATATTCTGACTTGGAAGGGGCCCACAAGGATCATTGACTCCATGCGAATGGCCCATACAGGGACCAAACACACAGCCTTGGGGTTAGTAGCACCCTGCTCTAAGCAAATGGGCTAATCTCAGGGATATATATATATGTAAGTATTTTGGTAGAGGATATAATTTTCAAATTAAATGCAAACCACACTAATTTTTTTGGCACAGAATGGATATTCAGCTTAGACTGGTTGATATACTATAAATTACTGTGATTACAATTGTACTGGCATTTTTCGTGTCATGACACTTGAAGATGTTTCAGTATCAATAAAAACATTATAAACTTGTAAATCTCCTTTCCCTTTCCATGTGAGATTCAGCTGTGGCGGCAGCAACATTGCTACACTGAAATACTGGGGGAGGAGATTAATTATACTGAGATGCTAAAAACTGCACAACCATCATGTTAAGGGGCCTAAAATGTTTGAATGTAGCAAAACATCCTGAGGGTCTAAATGCTAGGCTTCTAAATAATTTATCTGAAAACGATTTCTTTTATTTTCACACTTAGCACCTTAGCTCCTGAAAGATATACTTTCAGGAGACTGAATCACTTCTGCAGTCACACAGGAAGGAATCAAAGAAATACATAACACTGCATAAAAAAAGCACCACCAGGCTAACAAAAAGATCAGTTACTACAGGAATGAAGTTCATTATTTTCTGTCTATCCATTTAATTGTAAGAATAGTGAAACTAGGCTGACTACCGTAAGCTATCTCAAGCTATTGGTGCTCTGCCATTTCTCCAAAACCACTAAGACAACCGTTCACTTTTCTCTTTCTATCTTTAGATTAAGGTTTAGATGGAAACCCCTGACTTAAACTTAACGCCTTGCTCTGAAAGTGAATGTGATACTCAATCGTTTCAGCCAGTTTCAGAAGCAGAGCCTCAGAAGTCAGAGGAAAAATTGCACCTTGTGCTTTCATGGCTTTCCTGATGAGTCCAGCTGTCAACAGGTTGCTACTGAGGAGTTAGCTTTCACTGACATTTCAGGCTAACTACACTGAGAACAAAGAGAGATTATTTTGGATTTTTCTCGTATAAACATGTCAAAGAACTGTTTTTCCATGATAGCTCCTATCAAGAAGTTGCACTATGACATGAATGAAAACCTCTTCACTACAGTCCTTCTGTTTACAAGGAACAGATGTGATTACAGAGCGTAGATACTTCTAATTTTCTATAAATTTCACCACAGTATCAGCTCCACAAACAACTAGATTTGGACAGAGCACTCCATTTGTGCTTTTATAAGTGCTGAGATAATGAAATCTACATTTCTCTCTCCTTCTACTGGAAATAAATTTTGTTGGATATCTCAGGTCTGCATTTATTTTGCTTTGCTTTTATTGACATCATCTCCCTGTGAGCTCCCAGGACTTTCAATGGTCAATAAATGCAGTCAGGCCTTTTTCTTCCTCACTGTTGTTTACAACTGACGAATTTCCAGCATATAATGGACATTCATTTTAATTCCTAACAGCATGACCTTGCATAGGGAACTGCTTAATTTCCTGCTTTTTCTGATACTCCAGCCCTCAAGGTGACCCACTGCTCCTCCATAACGACGATTGCTCACAACTTCTGCCATCAGCACATTTCATTATTGGACTCCTGCTCTTGTGCCAAGCACTCTAATGAAAATATTAAATAAGGCTGTCCCAAAATTGATCCTCAGGGGGCTCCACTGATAGTCTCAGAATATCATTAGGCCTTACATTTTAATACTAATTGTATTGTGATGTTTACATTAGGGCAGCGATGCCAGACTCAGTGCTCTGCTCACACAGGTACTCTGTGAGAGAGAGAGCCCTTGGCCAGAGGAGGCAACCACCTGAACTGACAAGACAAATGGAGACAGGCTGGGAAGTTGCATTCTGCTGTTTTGAGAGGGCCAAAATATATGGCAGCTGTAATGAACATTGTTTAAAATTTTAGATTTCCGCTACTTGCGGACTAAGAGGGGTGGAAAAATATCCTGCTGTATTTTACTCAACTACAAGAATGATGATCTGAAGTTGGCAGAAAGTTGAAGTTTCTAAGCAGCTGGTTTAGGAAAGGGAAATTGATGAAGATACTCTGCTGCCCATTATAATGCTTGAAGAAATATTCACAACATTTCTTGGGTGTTCTTCACAAATCAGTCACACAAGGCATCTCTGGGTGTGTTGAATGAGATTCCTGACCATTTAATAGAAACACTGTTTTTCAACATTTGTTTAAGTATTTCTGGGGAAAAAAATTATGCCATCTTTCATCAACACAAAACTGGTCTGATGACAATAACCAGAATCCATGAAGAACTGTTTGCTTCTGATTGTTGAAGTACTGCAACCAGAAAATACTTAAGGAAGGTACCATTTAGATTTTTCATCTCAGTTTTCCTTTGATCCTTTATATAAATTGATGGTAATATCTGAATTGATTTTTTCTTTTAAAATTGATGAATCATATGTTTTGTTAAGAACTTTATCAGTGTATCACTGATAGCAACAAAATTTTTACCATTGTTAGCTGCGCTAACATCCTTTATAGTTTACTGTCAACAAGAAGCATAAACCAACTGAAATTAGTACATATGTGTTTTCCTAGCACTTAGAATTTGCATTTCCCCAGTGTGGGTATGATGTCAAAACATAGTGACAGTGTGCATGCATCCAAGAAAGCAAGCCTACAAGCACTGAGCATGGAAGAAAAAAAGAGAATCCACATAAAATCAATTTTTGTTTTCCTTTTCCTTTCTGTAGTATAGATTTACTGCACTTCAGTGGACTGGTTAAGTAACTAAATAAAAGCTCTCCAAAAGCTATTGAGAAAACATCCTGACTGATTGCAAGGGAAAACTGACAGAAGTGCTACTACTACTTATGGCTTATACAGAAATGTTCATGTTCAGAGTGCTTGACAGACATTAAATTAATCCCACTGTATCTTAATTCTAATTGCCACAGGGATTCAGACTGTTCTGAGGCATATCTGCTGCAAAAGTTAAGTGTCTGTAGCACCCTTCTACTGCAGGAAATACAGTTAAGCTCTTGTTTGTTATTTCAGTGAGAATATTCCTTCAAGGTTCTTTCCCTACATTTTAGGATGGGGCTCAGACGTGCTTGTTGGTATCTTGTTGGCACAGCCTTCTTAATCTGTCAATCGTGTAAAAAATGGATGTAGCTGAGATTTCTCATTGGACAGTTTTACGATGGTTATTGTGGTAGCCAAAAATGGCAATCTCACCTGTTATTTTTTACGTTACTCCTAAGCTTTCATATACAATAAAGTAGGGATATAACAGTCTTTACATGTTCTTCTGCAAGGGCAAAAAAATGCACCAAAACAAACCACAAAATACATTTAAGCCCAGTTTCAAACCCTCTCTTCACCTCTCCCTTTTCAAACCTCGAATTTTAGATTCAGTGCATTTAGCCCATCAGTTTCTGACCACCTCCCTTCCAAGCACTTACACACTCAATCAGCTCATCTTAGAGTGATGGGAAGACCAAATGTTTTTGGATTTGACGAGCCTATTCCTTTCATAGTCCCAGATTAATACTCTGGAAAGAATGATTTCTTCAGCCCCTGTCACCTTGGATCTAACTTCATGTGCACTTGGAGCACAGTGGACAAAGCCATGTGAAAGTTGGAGGAGAAGTACATACGTGTGGATGGAAGCAAGAACTGTATATGGCGCTGCATCCCCGGCACATCAGAAGGCTGAGTTTGTATTTGTGGCAATTATTAATGCAGAACGAAGGAAAACATTGCAAGACTTCAGAACCTGAACATCAGCACTCTGGCTCGTCTTTCTAAGTGATTTTGATAAATTCTCAGGAGCGCTACATAGGCAGGATAGAGTGTTTGTAGCGTGTGCCCTGGAATCACTGCCTGCCTTTATTACAGACAGCCAAAGTGAGCTCTCAAGGATTAGGCTCACAATGAAGATGGGGTTTTGGTTTCATGATACTATGCAGAGTTTTTAAGAAAAATTAAAAATTCCCCCTGAAGAGAAGCCTTTGCAAAGTACTCACCAAAGGCACAGAAGTGCTCAACAAACAGGAAGGGTTTTAGCATCCTGTACGCTCTGTGACATTTTTGTAGACAAAGGGTAAAATGCAAGTGAAAAGAATGTCAACATGCAGGCATAGAAGGGCAGAAAAATTAGGGTTACTGAACAAATGTTCATCCTTCCTCTTTACACCTTGTGCACATAAAGCTCATGATGATTCTTGTGAAGTTCTGCTGAAAAATTCAACCTACAGTAGCAGAAGGATAATAATATATGTGTCCCTCCTAAACAGATCCCGTAAGAGTGGAGTTAGCTCCAGGAACAGATCAACAGATCTCTCTGGCCATTTGGCACTCATGAGTTGCTTACATCTGCCTAAATGGATTTTGTTTCCTATAAGACTGGACTCCATTGGCACCTTGCATTGTTATGCTGTCTCTACAATTATTTCAGGTATTAGTATCCAAGAAATAGACTTTGGGACTATGATGGCTTGCAAGTTTTAAGCTGTCTGTGCCATCAAATGCGTCCTCCTTTGTAACATCATTAACAAAAAAGGCTACGCAAACCAACATTTTCTATCTATTCTAATTGGTATTAGTAATTAAATTAAATAATGAGCAATCAGTGGGACAAAGATTTAGCACATTCCTGAGAAGATGGTGGCAGGACCTAGTTCTCAACTCCATCTTTTTCAGTCTTTAACTAGACATAAGGAAGCATGCACAGCTCTTTACTCGTCTCAGTAGAGCGCAATTTCTTTCACAAACATCTTTTTCAGGAATATAATGAAATCTTTGATTCTGTGACAACTAACACAGCAGAAATAAAGGTTCTCGGCCAGTATTTTCATGCTATCCAAGTGCTTTACAAATATCTTATTAGTTACCACCATTTACTGAAAGAGGGGGTGGAGGGTTTTTTTTTTTTTTAAATTTATTCATTTTGCTTTGTTTTGCTTTTGTCCTTCTATGCATCAAAGCCCATAAGGGTTTCTTTACTGTTATCCCTTGCTGCTGACTTTGAACCATATCTGTGCTTTAAGACTGTGGGAAGCCACAGAATAAAAGTCGATACTAAGTAGTTTTATTCTGTATTTCCTGATGTTGCCTTTGCTAAAAATATCTTAGGCCTGAAAAAAAAAAGTAAATCAATAAACACCATTTTTATCATCATGGCTTTGATTGTCATACTCCAAAAAAAAAAATCTGAAGAGCAATTGGCTCCACTTTATGCCAGACAGAGAGACTAGAACTGAGTAGGTCCCATTCTCATCACGTCACGTGACAAGCAGGCTGAATACCAAGGTGAATTAAACTTCCATTTTTCTCTTCTGGTAGCTTAAAATGAGGCCATTTGGTGTATATTTAGCAAGGACCCTGAACAAAACAAGCATACAGCAAAGATTTCACTCTTCTTCCAGTGTTCTTTGCACTGTGATGGCCATTGTTTGCCATTCCATAAGAAGGTAATTTACTTCCAGGACAGTCCACTTCAACAGTATTTTTGCCATTAACTTCGATGAGACTTGGGTTCCTCAGCTCCTCAGTTTTTCTTTTCTCTTTATATCCCTTGATTCTCCCTCCCTAGTCCATCTTCCTGCTTTATAGCTTTCCTAGAGACTGGATTCCAGTTTCACCCAATTCTTTTTCCTCTTTCTGAATAGGATGGGACTTTTACACATCCTCAATATGGACATAAAATGTAAAAGGATCCTCATTTCCACGGTGTCATCTCAAATCTTCGACTGCTTCTGTGATCCACAATTCAGTGGTTTGGTAAAAAGAAAGCAGCAGTTTAAGAAATAATGTTCCTAATCTTCAAGTGTTTCGCTGTCACGGACAGCACAGTAATGCACTGGTTTTTATGAAGAACATATTTATAGGCAGCAGAGAAATCATCATACACAACGGAAAAAAGTCCAAAGAAAATCAAACCTGGGAAAACAGCTCACACTGAGATCCACAGTTGTTGTCAAGTTTAAAGGTTCATCATGTGACTTAAATTCTTCAGCTTTCAGTTAGTTCAATACAAAACGAAGATGCTGAAGGGCGTGTCCAGCGAGAATGAAGCCCATGGCAACACTGGTGTTACTCATGTGTGGGGAGACCTCAAAAACCCAAAACCAAGTTCACCACTCATCCGAGTGTCTGGAACAGGATCTTAGTTCCCAACCCTCATCTCAGCAAATACAGAACTGCACACACATGAAAATCTGCATTTGCAGATACCAGTATCTTCCTGCGTACACACTAAACATACTATAATGCTTCTCTTATATGTAACCAGTAGGACTTTCTTTGCAAAGAATTTTCATCCGTAATAAAAGCAAAACCAACGTATAAAATAATTTTCTCCACTTGTAAGTAGATCCTTTCATTAATTTGTAAGCTTCACTTAAGGGATATAGTACTTTTAATTTCTAATAGCTGGTTCTGATGCCAATAATTAAAGGAGCTGTGAATACAGAGGTTGAAGGTTAGCTTTAGAAAAGGCATATTGCAGAACAGATGCTATGTTAGGCAGATCCTACAGTTTTCCCACGGAAGTCCTCTGTGCCTTAAGTTTACTGAAGGAAGATAACAGATTATGGAAAACTACAGAAGAGAATGTCAAAAGCAAAGCATTCTGTAAAATTACATTCTAACTAAAGCAGTAAGTTAACTAGGTTGGCAATGCAACAAATAGTTGGCTCTGGAACACAGGAAGTGAGTTGATAGACATTTTAAATATAATTGGAGTTAAAGCTAATTATATTGCCTGGTTTCCCTGATCAGCTAGAGCAAATCTACTCCTGTACAGTTTTTTGCAAATACAGATCTAGGTCATATTTACATTACCCTAAAATAAAACCAACTTTACCACTAATGCTTCAGACTAATTACTCATTGGAAAATAGACTGATAATTAATGCTAAAAATAAAGGCAAGGCATTTTCTAAAATTTTATAAATATTACTTTTTAAATCTTTCATAGTATATCAATTGTGTAAAGTCAAACTTAATAGGAAGTCATACGGGATTTCACAGGACACACTGCAAGAAAAAAATTAAATGCCTACATCCATTGTATTAACCCAGCAGAAAAAAGTTATGGATTTTCTAGCAGGATATTTGATTTCTTCAGGTATGGAGCACAACCAAAACTTCTGATTACTACTTTCTTTTGTTGTGTTGGCTTTTCAATCCCTTCATAATTCTTTAGGCAATGTAGCTATGCACAAATGACTTTGTTTTACTGTACCTGAATGCCAAAGACTAAGTCAAGTGTGTCTCAATACCAATTAGCAAGAGTTATAATTTTAAAATCAAGTTTGGGCACATTTTATCTTAATTACATGTTTTGGTAAGACCACAGTGCACAGAGGACCCACTGTGTGTCAAAGAATCCTGGACAACTCTGCAACACACTGTCTCAAGACTCTCCTAATCATACATGGATGTAATCACAAAACAATCCAAGTAACTTCTTCGGGAACACCATCAAAAAATTCATAACAACTCCATAAAAATCCTCACAGGGCAACATTTCCCACTTACCGCTGTTTGAGGTCAGAACTTCACCTGGAGGCTGACTTCCAGATATTGGCTGGGGATCCAGCGTGGGGTTTCCAGCTTGTCACCGTGCCAGTAAGGAATAAAGTTAAGTACCTTACCTGTTACTTCAGGCATGTAGCACCAGTGTTTCTGGGCACACACACCTTAGAGAGGTCTACACACCACAGCTGCAACCAGATCCCAGTTTTGTGATGCACCACAACACGTCTGGAAGCAGTTTAAGCTTCTGTGCCAGGGGCTGACATACTCAGAGACATTTCCTCCAGCTCCACCTTGTTTTCCCCACGCCCTGCTGTGGCAACAGCTTGAACCCAAATCAAAAGGCTGTTTCCTGGCGCCAGCAAAGACATTGAGTTGTGCCCATGGAACTCCCTCTCGTGCCTCCTTCCTCCCAAGGAAAGGTGCAGGCCAGATGGGTATCTCCTGTGGCACGTTCCGGGCTCCTGCCTGGATAACGCTCTAACTCAAGGGGGGTCTGAATTCAGGCACAAGGACTGAAGACATCCCCCCAAAAAAAGCAACACAGAAAGGTTACACGTGTAACTTATTCTACTTGATACCTGCTTAAAAGCTACAATTACAAATAAAAATTACACCCGAGTCTTATTAAGCTGTCAAGGCTCTAGCCATGTGCTGTCGGAAGATAGGGGGTGCTGTAGTAGGTTCTGGCTAAAGCCTCTTTAAATCTCTTGGAAAAGGCAGTCAAAAGAGGCAAAAAATATTTCTTTGAATAAAAGATACAGTTTTTTTTTTTGTGTGTTTGTAGTTTCTATTTATTTATTTATTTTTGTTTTATAAAATGTGCTGTTTTTTTTTTTTCCCCTCATTTCTCTCTTTTTTTTTTTTTTTTTTTTTTTTTTTTTTTTTTTTTTTTTTTTTTTTTTTTTTTTTTTTTTTTTTTTTTTATTTTAACTGGGATGATGGATATAGGATAAGGAAAAGCAGGAAGGGGGTGATCAGTAAGAGTACAGGCTTCTGAAAATACAGTAGTAAAAAAAGGGACAGTCACCTGCTTGACTGCGATCCCCAGCAGGACTCTGCCAAGCACAGAATGGCTCCAGCCCAGGAGGACAGCAGGCAGGTAAGAAAACTCGCATTTGTGCAGGTCCCAACAAACATATGACTCATACTATTCACTCTCTCCACTTACTTGGCCTTTCCAACAAATGTGTCTCACCCCTGAGGTGAATGGTTTTGTTGGTACAGATTTTCTCCATCAGCGCTCTCTGGAAACTGGCAGGCTAAGAGAAGTTTTCATTATCACAGTTCATGAAGCGCCCAGAAATCAGATCTTTAAGGCAATCAATTGTAATTATGTAAAATCTCAGGCTGCATCCAGCTCTCCCACTCTGCTCATGCTACTGTAACTGCATGATTTCAGTGGAACAGATTCTGACTCTTACCAATGAGATGAGAGTTGCCCCTAAAATTACGTTTCAGGGAACACAAGAAACTGTGCAAGAAAGATAATGTATTTGAGAACATTTTTAATAAATAATGTGACAAAAATTACTTTTCTGATTATTGGATCCTCAGTATGCAAAATTATGGCTAAAATATGAGGTTTCTTACATGAACATAATGAAAACATTAATCACATGGATTTTTCCTTTAGTACTGCACACCCTTTCTATGGAACCTTTCTTTAAAAATTAGCTAAATGAAAAATTTCAGTCCTCGGTAAACACCAAAACACTTTTTTTTCTTCTTTTTTTTTTTTTTTTTTTTCCATTGGGGCTAGTCCTGATAGCTGTCAATAAACAAACACACATTTTTCCATTAGCACCAATGACAAAGAAATTTTATAATTACAAAAAAGATCATAAAATCTACAGACAGAGGACATCATTTGGCAAATTCAATGCAACTAATGCCTCTATTTCAGCTTTAATGATAATCCAATGTTGAGAGAGGCCACAGAAAATTTGGTAATTTTCTGTAAGTCCAGGAAAAGTGAGAAGCGTTTTGATTATGGCCCACATTTACGTTTGTTACTTTACCGTCTGTCATCATTCAAATATTCCAAATACAAACATAGAGCATTAACAAAAAGATGAAAAATATCCCAAACAAATGCTTAACATTTTCAATAAGACAAAAAAAAAAAAAAAAAAAGGTTAAAAGTTACAATGGTTTAAAAAAAAAATCTAGTGATTGTGCTTTTAAAACCAAAAAAAAAAAAAAAAGATAAGCAGTGCATTACAAAAAAATTCATCGCCAAGATCAAACAAAACTTCTTTAAGTGGCACTTCTTCTTTAAGGTGAATTGACACAAGTAGAGGTCTGAGATTTGGGCCAGTAACAGTTGATGATATTACCTAATAATTATTAAAAATGTCCATTGATTTTCTTTTCATAAGCATCGTTGAAACTGAAAATTAGAAAAAGTTTCAGATAACCTTGCTCATGCTATATGATTAGGCAAATAGCAATCACACTGGCTTACCTCCTGCCTATCCCAAAGGACATTTTTAATAAGAATGTACTTAATGATGAAAATGGAAAGACAAATCAAAGTACCACAGGGGATTTAAAATGAGTACATATTTACAACAAGAGCCACCTCATCCCAAATTAATTTTTACTTGCGCTTGTCAAACTGTATCATCTGCAAAAGGTTAGCAAGAGACCGGCAGGAAACAAGACACGCGGTGTGTACCGAAAATTGCAAGGTACCGCCTGCCCTGACTGCAGATGGGACCCCGAGAACCAAAGAACGCCGTGCACGATGTTCGCTTTGGGGACCTCCTTTCCGACCGCCGCGGTGTCACCGATCGGCTCACGGGTGTACCTGGCCGGTGCACCCGCTGGGGAGAAACCTCAGCATCCCAGGCTCTGGAATTCCCTTCTGCTCTACTCCAGGAGCAGCCGCTGGCCCAAGCACCATGAGGAGCAGCTCACCTGCCTCCCTGGATGCACTTCAGCGTCACGGAACGGGCAGGGGCCGATCCCGGTAAGGGGGGGCTTACAAAGAAAAGAGTAAAAAATAAAAAACTAGCAATCTGATGGCATGAAGAAAAAAAAAAAAAAAAGAAAAAATTGTACACTCTGATTGCACTGAACATTATTTCTGGCGTCAAACATCATCAGACTTGAGGCATCTTAAGTGATTTTTTTTTTTTCTGATTAGATTTTAAAAGCCTGTTACAGTACATGTCGTCGTCTTCAGCTTTCTGTTTCCTGTATTAAAAAAAAAAGAAGAGGACATAAATTACTACGTGTTAAATTTTATTTTTTTAAATTTGTTTTCAATACTTCTTAGAAATTTGCTACTTTTACATGATAACTACTAGTTTTAATTACGCACAGCAGCAGGACTGTATGTTGGCCACCCTTTCTACAATCAGGATGTAAACTGAATTAATATCATTAGGTGGAAAAAAAAAAAAAAGAAGAAAAAAGTTCATTTATCAACATCTAAAAAAATCTAGAATGATGAACTGTCAAAAACTGTGAAAGGTGATATCAAGGTGTTCTCAGATGCTCTAGTTCTTTATTTTCACTTTCAAAAGAATCTGGATAATGTAAAGTGCACTTTAAAATACTGTATTTCTGCAAGCTCTATTCCATAAGTTTTAGTGTGTTGACAATTATATTGTGCTATACATTATTTGGTTTTTATGGGCTTGACACATTCTTCAAGTTTATTTTCTTGAGTTGGGCATAACTTGAATAGACAGATAAATGTACTAAGTTTTCTGAACAGAAATATTTCTGGTTCAAAAACGTGTTTTCTTGGTATCTGTCTAAACACAAAAAATAGTCTTATTCTGTTATCTTCAGTATTACAACAGTTACCTCCATCTCTTCTTCTTCTTCCTCTTCTCCTTGTTCATACGCTCCCAGTACTTGCATTTCTGCAACATTCCTTCGGGCTAGATTTGCTTGATCTGCCCTCTGTCTGCCTCCTGATCCTCTTGACGACATGGAGCTGGAGGAGCTGGGATCTCTAGGATTATTTGATGTTGGAAACGTTGGTCTAGAATATGGCAGGATGTCCTCTGTATAATTAAATGCATACATTGTTATGTTTACAAGCCCAGAGATACCGTGAACCTAACATTTCTGCATGCAGTTGATTTATTTTACTTTTAATGATTCCCAGGAGGTTTAAAGTGATGCCTGAAAGGAATATGAAATACACCGTTTCCATAATAGCATTATAGAAGCTTTCTCAGGGAAATTTATGGTATTTACATGGTAACATTCTCCACAGAAAAACTAATTCATGATTACTGTCCACTTCATTTCAATTTAGGATCCTTGCTCTATGTTCTACAGGAAAATGAAAAAAAAAACCACTCCTTGTAGTATATTTTCAATATGACTGAGTAGGAGGAAATGACAATATATGTACGATACAAGGAACTCATTCCATATAAATATTTCTTGGGCTGAGTTTGAACCACAATTAGTGGTCCTATTTCAAAATTTCAGCATCGTCCTCTGTGGTAACCTTCTAGTAACTTTTCTCTATAGCAAGCCACCGTAACCAAATTCTTACTCATGTGTCCATTGAACCAACTTACTATCCAGTCATTCCTGATATTATCTATGGATACCTGCAGGTAGCAAGGACCAGGCATTTGTATCAATCTGTGTTAAAAGTCTTAGTGAACACTTAGCAAGTTCCATTAATCATGTTCCATTAATTAATAATCTTACCAACTTCCATATAGAAGAGATTTCTTTGGTTAGATCTACCTCATACCATGCCATGTCAGTTAGTATTTATAACTAATGATTCACTAGTAGGGCTTTCTTATGCTTTAAGCAGGACCAGGTATCATTCTGGCCCTTTTCTCCTTTGCAAATAGGCAAAATGGGCCAAGTGCGGATTCTTCAGTAGAAAAGTTAAGTATCTGCCTTACAGATCTCTATCTGACTTTACTCAGTTCCCTTATAAATCAGATTATAATTAGATAAAATATAACTAGACTGCAAGTGTATAGGTAGGGGCAAGGACATTGATCCTTACAACTCCCAAGGAATATTTCTGTTTGGGCTTCTTCAGCATTAGCTTTAATACACGGTGGGTCTAAGGACAGCAAGATAGACAATCTGCTTTTCCTAAGCTTGTATTTCTATTTTACCCTAACAAGAACCCACAGTGTGACCTAAATTAACACCGTACAATCACCACAGACGGTGGCAATTCAGCAGCTCTAACTTCACTTCAGCAACCCGAGAAGAGCTGGCCCGTTCCCCGTGATCAGCACCCAACACTTCAGTAAACCCAGGGCAGGCAGAACAACCTTGAAGAAGATGAGTTTTTGCTGGTGTGCCGTCTCGTTTTGGTGCTTTGTTTCCTCGCAGTTTCCCGTCGCTCTGCTGTTCCTGGGGCTCTCGCCGCTCTCCCGAGTTTGTCCGCACGTCTGAGTGCTGCCTGCCGTCCATGCCGTCCCTCCCCTTGTAGCTGGCTCCTTTCCTTTCCGCAGACCTGTCTGTCCTCACCTCTATAGAAGCCAGTTTTGGCAGCATGACCGGCCGCACCTCCAGCTGCGACTTGGACTGGGCCGTCGGTGATTTTATGGCCGGAGGTGGCACAGGAGGAGGTGGCAAGTCTACAGGGTTGGAAGGGAATAATGATTATGATGACATCACACCCCAGTGAAATTAAGACATAATATTTAACTTGAACTGAAGAAACAGATGCCCTGTTTACTTTCCCTCTGCCCTCCTCTCTCCACCCCAAAAAGTGTTATGTTACTGTTAAAAACTGCTGATGAGTACTTTTCTGAAGCTTGAACTCTAAAAACACAATGTAAGGCCTCTCACTGCCTTTCCAAATCCCAATATTTTCTTAAAAATCATTTACCAAAAAAACTGCAATAAACCTTAAGCACATAAATATTAACATGTCAGTTATGAATATCAACACAGAATTAAGGATACCGACATGATATTGCTGATATTTATCATTTTTGCTAAGTGCATTCAAGAACACAGCAGCTTGTGCTATAATTGCTCAAGGTCTTCAATGTAGTGAGCATCAAAGCAAGCTAGCTAGGGTGTAAGAATGTATATCAGATCCACTGTTGACATATATAAGGATAATTATATATCATTATATATAATAATGATTGCATTTTTCTTTCAAAATAATTGTTTAAACTAACATAAATATCCTTTGTGTCTGTGGGTATGTCATGAGATACCAAAAAAAATAAATACAGTCAGCCAATGAAGTAACAAGCTCTCAGGAAGAGCAACAACAACACCACCAACAACAAAAGAAAAAGACACACAGGATTTTAGAATTTGTCTCCTTAAATTAGCACAGCTTAAGGGGTTCTAGAATTCTGAATATTTTAAAATACTACTTATAAAGCATGCATATATTTTGCTTTGTTATATTTTTCTATTCCTGCATTAAGACATAAAACCAGAATGTGCAAACTGTTCATCAGGATACAACAGTGCTCTGTGGAATATAAAATGTAGAGAAAAAAAGGTGAGATGACAGAGATGTTTCTGAGGTTAATATTCTCAAGTGAGATTGCTAAAAAAGAAAATAATGGCATATTAAAAAATGTAACTTCAGCATTTTATAATACCATGCATTCATTCTTTCTACTTCCACAAAAATCTTGGAGCAGCTGTGTTTTTCAGACACCATCACTATATATACAGCTAATTCTCAGTCTATTCAGGAGAATGTTTCAATTGAAATGCAACTAAATTGGGCCAAAAATAAAGGTAGTACTCCTGAACAAGAAAAAAAAATATGCATCTAACATATGCATATCAAATCAGATGATCCTTGTGGGTCCCTTCCAACTGAGGGTATTTTATGATCCTATGAAAATAATTTCATTTATGGCATGGGAAATATTAGACTACAGACTGCCATATAAAAAGGCAGATCTCTGGGCAATAGGCTGCACTTATTTATCTGAGGAAACTAAAACTGAAATGGAGACCCAACTTCTGACTCAGTAAGATATGAAACGCAACACATTTTGGCGAGAAAGCACAGAATTGGTTATGTTGCATTCTTCTGTTATCCATAACTGCTCAGACATGGTTTACAGAGGTACCCTCTGCTCAGTACACAACCTTAGCAACCTAACTCTGTAATCCCAGCCATCAGAGCAGCACCCAGACTACCTCTCCTAAAATTGCCCTGTGAGGTCCTGCCACCAAAGAGCGAACCAAACCACTTTCACTGGGCTGCCCAGGCCTGTAGATGCAAACTTGGGTTTCTGGATCACAAGGGCCCACAGAGAGGTCCATGAGATCTTTAGTGTCAATACCTGCTGCAGAAAAAAGTGTTGGTCTGGAGAAGTACATAACCTTCCACAATTCCACAGCTATGTTAAAGTTTGTGTGAAGTCTGACTGAGACCTCAGAGTAGTGTATAACATGTTCCTTGAAAGGTCACATCAGATCCAGACTTGCAGCAATTACACAATTTGGACAACATAAAAAAAATAAGATAAAGCCTGGATTAGGCTGTGGAGATTCAAAGAGTGTTTTCCTTTCTGAGGAAAACTTTGTTCTCTCAATATGCCTTCTCTCAGAAGAGGATACACCGATTCAGAAGTGGATGGAGACACTCAAACCAGAAGTGTAGGTTTCTTAGAACCACAGCTGTTCACACAATATCTTGTGTCTCACATGCCCCCTTCACTGTCTCTATTATGAAGTTCCCAGAGCACTGAGCAGCCATTCTGTGGAGCCTGATGATGTACAGGGAGTGCAGGTACTTAAAATAAGCCTTTTCAGACACCCCTGGAGCCAGTGTGTCCAACAGGTGTGGCATGGCAGTGCTCTGGCTGAATACCAAAGGGAAGGAACAGCATCTTTCCTGTAGCCTATAAAATACAACCTGGAACAAACTACTGTATTCAAGAATTCCATCCAGCTGCACAGGGCAATGAACAAAGTGGCGTTAAATCTTGACTATGGAAAGGAAAGATGCATTGATATAAAAAGTTTCATAAACCGGCAGTAGCTCTATGGTACAGTAATAACTAAAGAAAAGTGATATTCTCTTTGGAGAACATTTTTGCAACCTGCAGGGAAACTATAAAAATCTTCATTATAACACAGTACTTCTCACTGAGAAGAATCCTTTACAGAGGAAAAGAAAAAAAAACCCTTTTCAGAGGTCAACACTATTACACCCCTGTGGTATTTATTTTAACAGCTCAGATCACAGAGAAAATCCAGATTCAATCTGCCTCCTCGAGTACAAACTGGCACACTCCTTATTAAAAGCAGAACGGAAGCTTCCATTGTAAGGAATAAAAAGTAAATCACAAAGCAACATCAAACCAATATAAGGAACTCAGAAGTATTTGTTAAAGGTCAGCTGTGCTCACGTTTCATTCATGTCATGTATTACTTATACTGCTTCCCATGTAACTCAAACAATTAATGGATGCCATTTCACAGCACAGTCTACAGTAGAAACCTTGCAGATGTGTCTTTTGAAAGGAGGGATGATGATTTTCTACATGAGAACGTATTCAGGAATCATGGGATAAACAGAGGAAAAATAATCTGGTAAGTTAGTTTGACACTAAAGTGGAGAAATCACAAATAAGCACAAAAAGATGAATTTTCACTAGTAACAAATGAAGCCTTATAAGGTAACTCTTTCTTTTATCAGGCTGTAGATTTCTACAGTTATACCCTAAAGATAACAGCAGAGTTACAGATTTGATGCAATATTGGAGAAAATCCATGGAAGTGCTCAAGGTCAGGCTGGATGGGGCTCTGAGCAACTTGATCTAGTGGAAGATGTCCCTGCCCACAGTATAGGGGTTAAAACTGGATGATCTTTAAGGTCCCATCCAACCTAGGACATGCTATGATTCTGTAAGGTACAAAGAAAATTTTTTCTAATGCATGTTTGTGCAGGCATGCAAAGCTGAATGTTGCTCCTGACTTACAAAAAGCTTTAACAGCATTTAAGATTCCTACACTCATCTTAACCTGAGCTACTATTATTCATGTACTGGAGTTATTTTCATGCTTTGTCTTTCAAGAAGCATGGCTCAGATTTGCACACAATAACTGGATGAACAAATAGATACAGCAAAACCCAACATGATGTATAAAAGCAATGGGTTGCTGCCTTTTTTTCCTTGCCTTTATGTACACTTACATAACTAGCAAAACAATTTTCATTCCACAAAACCTCCCTCAGCACCAAAATCAGCATTTAAAAAATATCAAATATTTCACAATGGACCCAGAAGTAAAGACTTAGAAAAGGGTAGGTATCTGAAAATTATTATCATTCAATAATGAGCTGATTTTTAGCAGAGGCAAGAAATGCATTCCTACTTGTTTTCTACCTTGCTGAATTGTTTATTGTACAGAGTACATTTTTTTTTTGTAGTGCATAGGCAGAGAGAGACAAAAGTAGAAATGGTGTTGGCAAGGACAACGGCTTAACATTTCCAAGCAAAAATTCAAGGAATATCTGGCAGATGTTCAACTGCCTTTTGTGAGAAATTCAGCTGCCCTCACGTCGTGTCATTGGTAACAGAGCTAAATAACTCAGTTATAGTCTTAACCAGTCAGTTGAGAAAATGTTCAGTATTTTTTGTCACTTAGAGACTTGGGAAAAAAAAAAAATCAAGATTTAAAATCTCATGTGAACTGTCAATGGCATAATTTCTACTGAAAGATCTACTGAATCGAAACAATGGCAAAGTACTTTTATCCTTTTTTCCTTATGCTTACAATTCTGAGGGCTTGTAACTGAGAAGTCAATTCAATACAGTTCAGAAGAGACTCATATATATATATATTTAGAAAAGACAAATGTATTCTTTTAAAGTTTGGTTTCTTAAATTAAATATGTAAGTAGGTCAGACAAGGTTGAGAAGGAGGATCCATTTGCTAGTTGGTTCATGTAATGCACTGTTAGTAAGCTCTCTTAAAAGGCTAGAGGAAGAGCAATTAAAAATTCATACATTTTAATCCTTACCACCTACTGAGCAAAGATTTTTAGCAACAAATATGAAGAACATTTCACTGCCCGGATGACTGTCAAGGAGCAAAACATCTGAGCCGAAATCCCCTTTCACATAAAGTAGCAACTGATTTGAACTAATGCTCACAGAAAACACAAAATTGTTACTACTTGTACAATGCAGAGTAGATCACAGAGTACTCTCCTCTACTATAGCAGACCTTTTACTGGTACATCAGTAACAAACACACCTTCAGAAACACCAATCTCTTTCACAAATCCTGCTGTACAAAGACAAAAAAAAAATCCCAAAGAATTTTTTAAGACTTAGATATATTGCTGCTGATTATACTCTTGGCGTTCTCAATCATTCATACAAACATTTATTTGTATATCCTTTCTGTCAACTAATCATTTAAATTCTTCGTGACACTGGTATTTCATGAAACTTCTAGCAAATACGAATTCAGGTAATTTGGGAACAGCAGAACATTCCTTATGTGTGAAAGTAAATTCCATTTTAAAGTAGTGAAACAATGTATTTTTCTCCTTTTATTAGTAGTTACGGAATGCTTCTAGCAACCAACAAATTCTTGAATTCAAAATATACATGTTGGGTTTTTTTTTTTTGCCTCTACTAAAAAAACATGTATGTTTACCCCCTATGAGGAAATAAAATATTGTTGTATCAGGCATTCCTTTATAAAGATGATAAATAATATTGTGACATCAAGCCAATGGAAAAACCTAAGTATATCTGGGAAAGGTCACTGGTGCTTAAATGTTTCATTCATGCATCCACATTGCTTTTCTCCACTTAAGGAAAACAATTAGCAAATATTACTTTATAGCTAATTCTGACAGGACACAATAATACTAGATGTGGCTATTAAAATGAATGGTTAGAATCTACAGTAAGGTTCCAAATATGCCTATGTAAATAGGCTGAGGGGAAAAATAATTTAAAAAAAAATCAAATCCAAACAAGCCCTTCAACCTTTGAACTGGGTTTTATTGGATCTGCAGAAATTAAAGCCATAATTTGCTATTCCCTGAATGACCACACTGTATTGCACTCTAAAGAGGTTAGTGGAAATTCTCTCCTAATTAGAAAATATGCTGAAGTAAGCAGGTGCTACAAAACACAAAACAAATATTGATCATGATTGCCAAATCTATTGCAATATCAAATCTATTGCAATGACAATGCTCTATGATTTAGCTCTGCATAACTACTTTTACAAAAACCCATCGTCAAATACAGACCCACCTCTTATTTATCCCTGTGTTAGAAGCAAATGGCCACATAAAACTCCCGCCCAGATTTTATTTCTGATGTCCTGGCTGTTGTGTTAGCGTTGAGGTTTGATGCTCTGCCAATTATTTAGTCAAGAGCATTCTCTTCAAAAGAATAAACGCTGATAAAACTTCAATAAAATCTCGTGAAACGCCATTACAAGGGTCTCATAAACATAACATTTCTGGTAGAGTTTTGGGATTTACACCTTGTGTTGTCCTTTTGCAGAAGCAAACACGCACAAAACCACTGTAATAACCTCTCGAAATCAGATAATATTCCAGCAGCTCGGTTTCACTGACAGAAGGGGCCTGGGCACAAGCCAAGAGGCCCAGGTGCACCGTGCCATGCCAGTATTTAACGCAGCCTAATATCAGATAGATGCAACTGAGAGAAAATACTCAGAATAAAGTACAGATAATGGCACGGACAACCACTCATTGCTAAATTACTTCTGCTCATTGTGCTTTGAGCTTTGTATTAAATTTTTTCATCAAGTGGCAGGAATCACAGGGAGAAGTGGTTCAAAACTCCCTTCTTGTAACCCTGGATAAGGATCTATAATATTAGGCTTTCATATGATAATGGCAAATGATGCCCCTCTTTGAAAAATTTCAGGCTGGTAATGAAAGTCCTAATCAGATTGTTGTTGCAGAGAACCAGGAGGCGGGGGAACGATGCCTTTCTTTACCCTACCCCCCACCTCCATCCTCCCCTGTTAGCAAATTCAGCAAACTTGACAAGATGAGTTAAGTCTTGGAGAATTTATCTTACATGAATTTCCAACAAAGCCCGCGGGTTGTTTTATAAAACTGGAAGGTAGTGCTTTAATAAAAGCTGCACCACCTGAGGCATTTTCATTAAAGGCTCTCTCTAGAAAACATCACAATGTTTGCATTATCCTCCTACACCCCCAAGAGAATACAAGCACTACCTTTTCAGCAAGAGTTGATATTGTGTGTGAAGGCACGAGAGAAGATGATTAGATTTTGCTTTTACTCACAAGGTAACCGCTTGCAACAGAGCCGTGGTCAGGATTAGAATTCACTGATTTGTGTTGTCCACCACCAGAACGGTGAATTGTTGGTTTTTTTTTTTCAGGAAAAGATAAATTCTGAAGGTTTTAATAGTCAGTCACGTGAATGAAGATTTTAATCCTAACCAGGCATTATTCTCAATGACTGTCCTATTTATGCTATCTGGGCTCTTAAATAATGACAGTAATTAGCCGATTAGGACACTATAGAAAACAGGTGCGAGGCTCTGGAGTGGAAGCATCAATGTAGGGTATTAAGGAACTCTGGCATTTGAAATGATTAATCTGTTCAGCGTGTTTAGCAACAGGAAACACAAATCACCGAATTCTGAAACAGAATGCTATCTCTGTGGAAAAATTTCACACACACGGGCTGAATGGGTATTTAGAAAGGTTCACTGACGTTTTCAACCGTTTCAGTGGACTCACCATCTGTGTAGACTTCTCTGCGCAGATGTCCTGGCTGGTGTTTTTGCTTTTTGGCAGGTCGGACCTTCTGTATTACAACAGCACTCATGTTGCTGTCGGTAGATACAGGGCTGGTGGGTCTAGGACAGTGTGATGCATGAAAATGTCTACGGCCTGGAAATTGTTACAGAACAGTGTTATTTTTCTTACCTAAGACCTTTCGCTTTTTTTTTAACAACAGAATGACTTGGTTATGCGAAACCTAAAAAGACGCTGCTGGAACAATAATAAAACTCATCCAGTTTTAGAGTGAGCTGTAACTAAATCAGGGCATTTTCTATCACTAGGCAGGCTGGCTTAGTTGCATAGAAATTATCCAGCTGCTTAGTAGCTGGTAGCTCCTGCCCCAGGTGCATGAACTCCATCGGCAGGCAAGCACAAGCAGCATTCCCATGCTGCAGCTTTCTGAAAACAGCAAAATGTTTCTCTTTCCAGACAGGTTTCACCTCCCCTAGCTTGGGCCACGTGAGTTCCCAGGTGCCATAAGCAGAGCAAGTCACCATCAGGTCTCAGGTACAGAAGTCCCCTCTGCCACCTTCAGCGAATTATCAGGAATTGTATGACTGGATTTTATCCCAGCTTATTTGCAGATAAGCAGTGTCACATCTTTAGGGTGTGTAGTGAGGGACAGGTAATATCAATATATAAAAATCACTATGTAACATGAACTTCACTGTTACAAAATTATGAGAAACTGGGTATAAAAAGACCTTTTCTAAATACATAAGCCTACACACATGTAAACATACATATTTATATGAACTTATGTGTTCAGAATAGATAAAATCCTGGCCATGTGGGTATGAATGGGAGTTTTGCCACCTACTTCAATCGGCCAGGATTTCATCCAGAATTACTAAATTACCTCCCCTCTCACTCCTCCTGATGAACAGCTGGGTTGAAATGGAACAAAGGACTGTTAACTCGGAGAGGATATCAGAAATGGGAGGAAGGTTGAAAATCTGTGGAGTCAGGGTGGACACACTGGTGACAGAGTACCTCTTCTCCGGCTCCGGCAGTTTATTAGGACTGATTGTCAAAACATTCATGGGATCTGCCTGAAACTTGCATCCCAGCCTGCTGTACTCTTATTTCTTAGCTGAACTATCACAACACCCATTTGGTCTAGTCGGGTTACTGATTACCTGTATATAACCTGTGTTATTAGCATCCAGTATATTGTATTTCAAATATCATATTTCACAGGACCAATGGTGATTCAGGAGAAAGGAAAAAACCCATATGTATAAGGTCTTGCTGCATATGCATGATCTATAATCCCAACTGCAACTCGTAACAGCTGTCAAATAATGAAACCAACACAAAGCCAGTTTGTCCCAGTAATACAGCAGTGAGAGGTTGAACAGGATTCCTCAAAAGAAAAACATTACTTTTTTTTTTTTTTTTTTTCAAATCCAGGGGATTTGAAAAAATAGGTTTAATCTTTGTTGAACATTTCAATACAGAGGGATTAAATCTTCTCATGAAGAGTGACTGAAAACACTGGGAGCCTTGTACTAGGACATGATAGAATTCTGTAATCCTTTTTCTGCTGGGGTTTTTCTTTCCCTCATTCAGTTCTGGGTGCAAACGCACCAGCAGGGTTGAGATTTGTCAATAATTAGTGAGACCACAAAATTAGGAACTAGTTAGGAAAAACAATGTAGGGCAGCAGCTTACTTTTCCTGACTCTTCCACAAGTGTAAATGCACAGCCTCCACACCTGAATTCCTAAACATTCTAAGAACAGGAATTCAGAAAGCCTCTGTGGGTAGATTCACCTCACAACGGCCACGTTCTTTTCCCCTCCCATCAAACTCACCTCCTGCTGCCTCGTGCATTTGACGTCTGGCTACTTTCAGACCGGCGTATTCCGCAGCTGCTGCCACAGCCTGTGCAAAATCTGCATCGGTAAAAAACGATCCGTCCGAGGAGCTGACGCTGGACCTCCCGCTCGAGATGTTGTCTTCTTCGGAGGCTGAACCCCAGCCATTGATCATGGACCCCGTCACGGAGCTCTCCAGATCCCCAACGCTGGAGGCAGGGGTCTGCTCCAGGCCACGCAAAAGGAGCCTCCTGTTTTGCATCTTGGCGACCTCTATGTCGGCCTCATCCTCTTCCTCCTCAGGCGCGTCGGTATCCATGTCAGAGACCATGGGCCCTGAGATGTATCCATAGGTATGGGGTGGGGAGATGGGCCTTGGAGGGGGTGGAGGACTCACGGGTTGACGTCTGCACAAAAATACAAGGGAAGAATTGAAGTCACTTAACACAGTCAGAGGAAATAGGAGACTGATGAAAACACTTTTTTTATTTCCCAACAAGCGTGACTTGCCTTTTTAAATCACCAGAATTTATAACTGAAAGAGTCAGCACTGTTTGCCTTTTAGTTATTATTTTTGCTGTAAATCAGAATGGACAGTTATTTAGTTTGATATCTACCACAAAGACATCTGAATATGGTTCCCTTATCACTGATTTTAATGAAAATGGGCTTATTTTGCATAAAGTTGTTCAATTTCCCTAAGGTAGTACATGTGCAAACTAGGCAAAGAGGTGGTTACAGATCATGTGACCATTAAAAAAATTATTTGTGTACCCTTGAGAGTATGAGCAAAAGAAATGTCTGTATATCTCTATAAGCTTGGAACTACTGACATCAACAAATGCATCTATCCAAATAAATTGCTCCATGAAAGTTACCTTCCCTCCACCCACCCCAGTGATTCAGAGAGATATGAAAAGAGTGACTTCTATTTCATTATTTTTTAAATTGGTCTAGGTGACAAAATAAAAAAGAATTCTCTACTGTAATGTAAGTTCTTAAGGTTAGGAATGCAAAATGCACACAGAGGCATAGTTAAGTTAATTTCTTTCGATCTTAGTTTGTCAGTAATGGTGTGTCCAGCTTCAAGGGGCAAAGTATTGAATATCATTAGATCTGTGTTCAAGTTCAGTTAATATTTTGCTCAGAAGTCCCAGATTTGTCAACTCTGCTCCCTTATTATCTCACTGAGAAATGACGACTCTTATCAAATAATATTTTATTTTGCATGTGTGACATGCAATTAAAAAAAAATTAGTAACTAGGAATACCTATTAATTTTGGAAGGCAAGAGCAAGTTGGAACCTCTCTGGACTACATCATCTAGCCACTGGTTTTCACTTGCTGTATTAAGCACCGGACAGAATGAAGAACAGGTCATTACAGATATATATTCAATAATCATTTAATAACACCACTTCCCCACTCCCAAATCCCAGAAGACATTGCTGCCTGGGAATCTCTACCTGCTTTGACAAGAGACCTTGCCCAACAAAGTTTTACTGCCTAAATTAAAAGCTCCTGTGGCAATTGTCCTTGTGACATAGTGGCCAGTCTTCGTATTCTCCAGGTTTTAGTATCAGAGGACAGGCAACTGTTTACAAAATACATTAGGGTTCCTGAAAATATAGCTTGGCTGCCAACCTTTGAGGACAGGCTAATTGAGAGCAGCTGGTTCATGGGCATTTAGAATTAACAATACTTCTTTCACTTTATCTGATGCAGTGGTTCTCACTTTCACAGGGACACTGTCCTATCTCAGCTCTCCCTTTAACATTGATAGCATCTGCTATCCCACTAAATCTTTGGGGTTTTTTCTCTCCTTGTTGACTCTTCTAGAGCACAGATTTCCATTTCAGTTTGCTATATTTCTACCAAGCTGACTGGACAGATAAATATTACAGTACACCATCACTACCAGAATCCTATTCCAGATGTCTGGCTCTGATCAGAAATTGAGAAAATATTCAGCAAAACTACAAGTAAAGCTCATGAAAAGCAGGACAAACAGTATGTTAGACATTATTTTCACTGTAAAGCCACCATTTACAAAACTCCTGAAATTAATACAGAGAGACACCACCTGGAATCTATTCTTAATTCCCAAGTATTGTCACACCATTATCAAAACAGAACTGCCCCTTCCAGAACGGGTTACAGCTGCTGAGCACAGTACCCCCAACTCCTACACAGAAGCCACGGGTCATATCAATGCCATTAGATGGAAGAGCTAATCAGTCAAGCCTTACAAATCAAATGAACAGAATGATATGAATATTTTAAAACTGATGAGATGGATATGGCAAAAAGGAAAGAAACGATGTTTGAAAAAAGACAGAAAAGGCAAATTTCACACTTCTGTGGACCAACATACCAAGGTCAATGGAAATTATAGGAAAATATTATTAGCCACCTCCTAATAAAAGGAATGATTTCTAAAGACTCAGGAAGATCGAGGAAAAACTACACAGTACAAGAAGTGTTAACCCAAAGAGTAAAGAAAACAAACCAAGGCAGATCAAGCAGAAGTGGGGAGCAAAAGTAAAAGCAGATATAGGCCCTTTCAAAAAAGATTCGTAACTACTGCTTACTTAAAAAATGGGAAACATTAATGTGAACTAACTTTGCAAACAGACATTCTGGAAAATACATCCATAAATGTCCAGTAAGCTGTGTTAATAAAATCAAAGTTCTACAGTCTACTCAGCAAGATCAAATTAATGTCATCACAATAGGTCTGATTTTCACTAAAAACAGAAACTGTAGATGGAATATTGAAGGTAAGTTTATATATTTGTGATAACAAACAATGTGTGCAAAGCACTGGAGGAAAAAACAATAAAAGAGACATAATTTGGGACAGAAATGATGTGCCTTCTTTAAATAAAGCAAGACAAGCATCATACATAAAAAGCCTCATTCAAAATTCACTGTTTTATGGAAGAGAAGCTGTGAGTGTATACGCAAAATAGTTTGTACTAAAAGCAACTCAGAGAAGAAACAAAATTTCCCCGTAACAAATATCTATCTTTATTAATGTCGGTCATTCCTTTAAATAAGGGTAGATGGAAATGTTAAGAAAATTTTGCAAGCTGTAATTTCCTGGTTTAGGATTTACGAGAGGAGGAAAATCTATAGGTTATATAAATTATATATTTATATATATTCATACGTATTGGTGACAAGTTAATTGCACAGTTACTGTGAAATAATGCATGCTATTTTATGGTAATAATGCAGTAAATCTATTGGAAACAATGGAACTGTAATTATATGGTAAGCTGTGTTAACGATACCACTTTAATATCCTGATGACTGTGAATTTAACTTATGTCAGCACCGTACGTACCCTGAAGTGATATACTGCATTTCTTTCCACGGTATGATAATAAAGCAACTTAATTACCTATTTCTTAGCTCAAAATAGCTCTAGCATCCTGGACTAGAACTTAAAGATCCACAGAATAAACATCCAGGGGGAAAATCTTGCCCTCACTGAATTCAACAGGAGTTTTCAGTGGGGGCTAGGATGACTCTCATCGCTACGTTTGCATTCACACACCTCCGGTCAGGTTGGTGTTGGGTGTGTCCCAGCTCCTCCTGACAGTCCTGTAACATGGGCTGGAGCTCTTCCTGGGGAGAGGGGGTGAGAGTGGCAGTTGACTGGTGGCTGTAGGAGACAGCGGCTGGAGAGGAGGCTGCCCCTCGGACAGGTGGAGTAGGACCTCGCTCATCTTCTTCCTCTTCCTCTAGCTCATCCTGCTGCAGATACATCCTTGCGGGTGGGACGGGACAAGGGATTTCTTGGTCATAACTAAAATTAAGTTTTTAAGAAAATAAGGACTTAAAATTTGTACTGTGTAGTTAGCATATCGGTTACACGTATAAATAGCCCAGAAACAAATCACTGTTCCACGTGCTCTTGAAAACAGCTTAGTAAGGATGCCCTGAGTGGATGTAAACCACTGTCAGGAAGTGCTCTCTAAACAGCCACACCACAGCTAGATGAGCAGCACCAGAATGGTGCTGAAGGAAGGTCTCACTGCCAGCTCGCAGGGCAAATTACAGTTCAATTAACCAGTGATTAAAGTGAGAAATGGATGATGTCTTCATCTTCCTTCCTTACCTTTCATCCACTGAAAGGCTGTAATCTTCACTATTGCTGTGGGGAGGTGGATGTGCTGGAGGGGGTGGAAGAAGATCTGCCCAGTTCATCCCGGCCTGCTTGGGGGCCTTTGGGGTCCGAGCACCCTTCTTGTGCCCTTGACTCCCTGTGAATAAAAAGCAGCACATATTTGTGATGCTTTTAACTCTCTCCTCAGCCCTAGCTATGAGAAACAAAACAACTGCAGCCCCTCCAAGATGCTTTTGTATTCTCTGGGAATTTACTCCTGTGCCGAGTTTGGAGCAAACTGGCATTCCTGCTTTTAACACCAATTTCTACTTGTTGCTTCTTTGCAGAATTGGTCTACATTTCAAATGGTTGAATTTAATCAGAAACTTTACATAACATGGAAAAAAGCACACAGGATACTAAACTTTAATTGTCAATAAATAGACAAAATGCGATAAAACCGTAAATGAATTTTACAAGCAATGTCATTAAGAGTGAGCTTCCTACTTCTATTAATTACATTACAGATTATCATCTAAAACAAATGAGCTGTAGACATATTTTCTAAAGTGCCTTTATAGTATTTAATTGCCAGAACCTAATATACAATATTATACAGATATGATCTATTAAAGTTCCACTGTTGCATTAAGGCACTGAATATATGTAATTTGTACTTGTCCACTGAAACATTTTAGGCACAATGAAATTACTACTTTTAGTCTAAATGGCAGGTGCAGTTGAAAATAATTGCTGGAAGAACTAAAATAACAGAAGGAAAAAAAAGAGAAAGATTGATGAAGTATTTCACAAATGTTTTCAACTGCTATTACTGGAAAATTACAGCTCATAATAAAGCAACACAGTTTTAACAGTTCAAATAACTTTGAATAGGCCAATTATTCAGGTGGCCTTGAATTTTAAGTTTGGACATGGCTATGGTGAGAACTGACTCAACCACTGTTCCTTAATATATATTTTAATTCTTCTTTGTTAGTGTTACTCCTTTATTGTAGATAAAGCGAGCGATTTTGAGTATTTTTAGAATCCTTCACATTTCTCTCTTAAACTGAAGCATGATTTTATATTCCCAGAGTTAAGCCTTATGCACATGATGAAATATGTTGCAGTGAGATTTAGGAAGCCTGTTTTTCTCACTTCTGCTGTCTCAGATTTTCCACTCTTAGAGACAGTAGTTCAGTCCCACATCAGCTGCCGGATACACGTTTTTGGGTACGTACAATTATTTTTCTGGTATCTCAGTGTATCAAGCAAGACCCTATAACTATCCCAAGGCGACCATCACCTGCATTGCCTCCCCTAAGCACCATGATATATACTGGGATCAGCACAATTGATTTATTACTCTGGTCACCTTGCTTCATTCCTGTTGGGAGTCCCTCGTATGGGACTGTAAATTGTCAGACTTCTGAATAACCCTAATAGGCATCAGCCACGGGGAATGCCACCTTCTCATCTTTAATTTGCATGGGTTCATACCCCTGAGATGCTCCACACTGAATTTCAAGTCTTAATGACATTGAGCACTGGCTCAGCACCATATCCAGATGTTGTGGAACCCAGGAACAGGCAAATGGCTGTCTCCCAGAACAACAGCCCTGAGCAGCTGGGAGAACTGGGAGCTCTGCTTATCCCACCCCAGGCACTGGGAATTCAGAGGCACAGCAGGCTCATCAGCGTATTTATGTCTCTGCTGTTCCTCAGTCACAATCAGTCAAAACAGAGCACAGGTTAGGACTGAGGGAACTGGACTATCAAAGGCAACAGCAGAACAGAATGTGAAAAGTCCTTGTCTTGATGAGTAGATGTAAAGTCCAGGGCAGAAGTGACTGTGACCACAGCTCACCTCATAACTGGTTTGATGTAAATAAACACAGTCTCAGACTTACAGCAAAGCCCCAAACCAAGCCTGTGCATAGTTTCTGGTTTAGCTCTGAATATTTCATATAGCTCTACTAGAAATCAAACCAGAAAGTGAACAGGTTATACCACAATGACAAGAGTAATTTTTGAATTAAACCATATTCTGTGGTTCCAAAGCACAGAGTACAATTTCAGAGGCCAGGTCAGCATTCTCCAGCACTAAAAAGCTGTTTTGTTTCGACATTTTCACAAAGGATTTTTAGACAGTTTGTATAGGAGATAACACTAAGAAACAAAATGTAACTTTAATTATCTACTGCCTACATCTGAATGATGTACAAGAATAATTTTGACATGGAGCAACTGAACTCTATTGAATTCTTTTACTCAAAGAAAATGCATGGGTTTAATTTATAAAATTAAAAATTTCTTAAAGCAGTTCTGTCAGGTATCAATTAAAAGCTCTGGTATCTTGAGCCTGTTCATGAATAAGGTTGCCTTGGGTGAGTAGACCCAAAATACTCTTCTTTATCTTTTTATGGAGTTGAAAAGGAATTTCTATGATTTGCCCATCTGGAGACCATAACATTAACAGGTAGTGTATTAACATTAGGAAATCCAACCTCTATTTGATTTCATGACTTTCACAGTTCTGGACAGTCAATTACTTAACTGACATTTAGATGACACTAATCATGAGGATGCTACAGAAATATGAGAACCTACTGGGCCAGTTTTCGTGCTGTTTTACTGTCAGTTGGCTCCTCCTCCTCATTCCTTCTCTAAGCCCAGCAGACAATGCTAACCACAGCTACAGTCTCCCAATCCCACAAAGCCTAAGGTTTGGAAAATGCCGTAGATACTCACCAGATGTGCTGCTGCCTCTGTCCGAGCTGTTGTAGGATCCACCTGTATTCTGGTCGTACGATTGGTTGTAGGGAATAGTTGGAGCTATGTTGTCATTTACTCGGTAATCTGCAAGTTCAACGGTATAATTAATGCTACCCTTCAGAAACATATCTATGTACCTGCTTTATAACACAAAGAAAGATCTCCTCAAAATAGTGAGGAAGAAACAAACCCTTTTTTTTTTTAGTAAGCCAAATGATCCTACCATCATGTCTTATTTTTAATTTGTCTCTAATTGTAAGCTTAAGGAATAGCATGGGAACCTAGTAGCTCCATGTCTAAAATGGAGTAAAATGAAATCCTACACACAGGGTTTTCACAAAGCCTCTGCAACAATCAAGTTTCAGTGTGTATATATCTATCTATACACACACATGACCTGTGTGAACATTTTGCATACAAATACACTGTCACCTGGACTGATTTTCCACGGTTTCTGCCTAATTTATACATGCAGGGCAACCAATGGACTGTGGTATCTACTTTTCGTATTTCAAAGGTGACAAACCCACATAGGAGCCAGCCCTGTACGACAAGGCTGAATGATCTGCTGAAGCAACAGTGCAGCTCCACTGAATTTGATTTGCAACAGAAGAGATCTTTGTTTCAGGTCTGTTGATTCCAAGAAGATTTCTATTTACACTGGATCATGCAGGTCCTATAGGTAGGGCCTTTTCCCACTAGCGGCTGTAACTATAACTTTTTTCTCCAGTTCCAAAGCACTTGATACATATGTATTACTTTAAAACCTAGATTTGGCAACCAGATCTGTAAAAATTTATCAGAAGTAAAATACTCATCTGGCAGAGCAATACTCTCACGCTAAGAAGGAATTATAATTTACAGCGAACAGAAAGGAGCTGAGTTACTCTTCATACGGCAAATAAAACTGCGTCACAAACAGAACCACTGGACATAAAATAGTGACAATGAAGCACAGCATGTAACCCATCAAAACAGTTATTTCCCTTCACAAAAGCTATAGGTATAATCAGCAGCAAGATGGCTTTGACTTAGAAAATGAGAAAACCAAGATCAGAATACTGACACATAAAAAAGCAAATCAAAACAAAACCAAACAAAACTAAGAATTCTGTCCCCATCTGCTGCAGAAATGTTTGTGATAATGTAAGCATGGGGAAAAAGAGCAAAATGATAAATTCCACACCAGAGTGTATTCTGTAATAGTTTCTCAGCCTAGTTGCATTCCACAGACCATGCTGAAGCCCTACATACCACATATGTTTATAAGCAGTAAATCAGCACTCTGAAACATGTATATAGGACTGTCAGCAGACAATACTTTAAGGGGGCCTTTCCACACTACAATATGCTAGAGAATATGCAGCTGTAGTATACACAGTTTGAAAGATGCAGTGTCTTCCAGCGCATAAAAATCAAACTTGTTTTAATTCCCAGGCAGATACGTAACACACAGTTCACGGAAGAAAACAATTACAAAAAATACAGCTTCCACCCTCTAGCAAGGAGCCAAACCCCCTGAATTTTCTTTTGGCATGTTTATGCCAAGGGAAGGTGCCACATTTTGTATTGCCCTTTGAACTCCTCTGTGAGTAGATGGGTCCGGCAGAGAAATCAACATTCCTGTAAGGAAAGTTTTCTTTTTACTGGATCACTTATCACTATGCCATCACTTGAGTTACAACAATCCATGCAAAAAGTTCCAAGTTAGAATGGGTCCAGTTCCCAGGGATACTGTTTTGCAAATCAGGTTATTAAAAGAGGTTGTTGCATGGTAGCCTGGAGGACTAGCAAGAAATCGCATACCTATTTCTTCCAACTCCCACGCAGTGTATTAAAGAAACCTGCCCTCAAGCACACAAAGGCCCCTTCTGATGTTTCCCGTTAACACTGAAATCAATTTATTTTTAGCTTCTGGATCCACAGACTTCAGTCAGGGTAACACAGGAATTTATTTTCCAAAACTGTGTGGTAGCATTGCCTCTCAATACAAGAATCAAAGGCTTGCTAGGAACATGTCTAAAATGAATCGGATCACTCCATCTGTGTCCCCAGTGTACAACACAACACAATTTTGCGGAGTTTGATATGCAAAATTTCATTCGTTTACATGAACATGTAGATTTAATTAGTCTCCATCCACGACTGGGAAGAGTGGGTTGACCTATTTAAAATTTAAGGTAGAGTATAATGCGACTACCATGCATCTGGCTTATGAATAAAATATCTGGCCTCTGTCCTAACCAATCCCTTAACTACTATTAAATTTAAATTAATCTCATATCCATAGGAAACGTATTTTATTTAACTCTTCTCTAAAGATATAGCTTGTTATTTTTTTCAATAAATTCAATATCTGAAGGTTATTGTGGTGCTAATTAACTTTCTGACACTGCTAGCTGTGGATTTCTAAATCTAAAGAGGCAGAAGTCTAAAAGCACCACAGAAGCCTGTAATTGCTGAACCTGAAAGCTTCAGACTCCCAGCACCAGAAGGTCAAAGCTCCTCCAATGCCTAAAGAGGAGAAACAAGCTAAAAGCTCTTCACCTTTGTTTAATTTGTTTTGCTCCATAATGTTGTACTGAATGGGTGGAACCTCTTGCTTTTGCTGAACAGGGGGTTTCCAGTGTTTCTCATTCGTGTCCCCGCTGCCATTGTTAACATTATTGCTGATATTTGACTGGATGAGCTGAGTGGTGGCATAAGGAGTGGGCTGCCCAGGCTGGCTGACAAATCTTCCGTCCTTTAGATTTGGACTATTGAAGGTTTTCATCTCATTCATTTTGTTGCTGAGGTCCACGTCCCCATACACAGTTGACTCAGGCAACATCAGGTTTGTCTGCTTGTTGTCCAGCTGATTGTTGTAATTTGCTATACAATCGGCTAACCACAGAGGAGAGAAAAGAGAAAAGGTCATTCTGTTCGCTTACACTGTACTTTCAATGAAACCCCCTTTAAAATTTCTCTTTTAGTGCACAACCATATGGCTCGCATCCACTAAGCAGAGAGACTGCCATTTACTAAATAATTTACAGAACATTATTTACCTTATAAACTACTGCTCCAAAAGCAGGGTTCACTGCTTCGTTTCACTGTAAATTCAGACCTTCTGAATTGCATCTACAATGACTTACCTTGCTGGGCTTTTCTACAGGAGCCACAGAAACATGCACATTTTTAGGCATTATCCTCAAAGCAGCATAGATATTCAATTAATAATTGTGATTAAAGTAATTTGCAATGCAGGGAGAAATTACCAAAACTTAATAGTGGGAATAACTAAACAGTGACAGTCACCTCATGACACCTGAACAGCATTTAGACGTTCTTGTATTTGTGATAAGAAATAGAGATACACAGAATTTTATAAAACAGAGTGAAAAATGATTACACATAACAGAGTCAAAGAAAAACAGTACAATGTAAAAGGTAACTCTGTACCCAGTAGCAAGTCTTTATTTGATCATCGTTTCCTTGTACAGTCTTATATTTGATTTGAAACAAAAGAAAAAAAAAAAACAATCTGGAATTTTTGTTAATTTTTAGTCGCTTTGGATATCGCAAAATACTTAATACCACAGTAATACCATTGCCCTGTATGCTAAAGATATATCAAAAAAGACAGCAATGAATTCCTTCTTCTAAGAGTTTACTGCATCATGAGATCACCACTTATAGCAGAGAGTAAATTAGACGTGTGCTGATGCTCTGGACACTCCTGCATGAAACAGTGTCCCTGCCTTCCCACGTTCTCTCGCCTCTGCGTGACAGCAGATCCACATATTTTTTTCCTCTCCTCATTCAGTCCACTGGGAGAATACTGAATGGAGTATAACAGTCTGTGGGTCAGCAGTTACAAGGCTTAGTGAATCTAGCATTCAATGATCCTTAAGCAGAAATTCTCATTTTCCACTTGATTAATTCATCAATAATTACATAACACTCACCAGGAATATACTTTTTCTCTTTTAAAAGATGTGGTATTTATGCTAATGAATTTGATTCAAAGCCTGAAGTCCATTACCTGTGACCACAATGAATTTACTGGAGAGGATGTCAAGTAAAACTACGTCAAAAAAGCAAGATTTTACCATTACTCTAAATGAAATAACTAGTAAACACAGAGGATGTTCAGTTTCAAAAATATTCCCTAATACATACATATTTTTGAGGAATATTTCCTGAGAAAGAGATATGACGATAAAACCCACTGATCCACATTTTCAGTGACTAAAGAACAATATCACAGCATGCCACAGAGAGCTTATCACCGTACACTTCATACCCTCCAGCCTGTGCTTCCTTGAAGGTTTTTCTGGTTTGATACATTTTTCTTTATTTTGATATATTTTTCTTTCTTACGTGAGATGTTATTTATTGCTTCTGTTATTTATTGCTTCACAGTCTTCAACTTCTTGACTTCTACCGTTTAAATGTTTTCATTTCTGCTTTTTCTTTCACCTAGTGAATTATATTCTATAATATAACAGTCACTTATACATTTTACCTCCTTCCATTTGCAGCTACCTCTGATTTCTGTGTAAGGCAATATAATCAATACAGTATGTGCAGTAGGTACATTTTTTTTTTTTTTTTACATAGACACATTAGAATTGCTCAAACAAAGTACTTAAAACTCATTTACCTACGTAACAGAAAATTTATTCTGTTAGATTTTTTTCATAACATTAACTTTCGGAGCAATCTGTTCCCACTCTCTAGACTTGGAAGACTTAAAAGCAATTAAAAATGCAGTCACTTAGCATATTCACAGCTATAGAGGGGATATCCATCGCTGTTGCTTCAGAGCATAAACCAAGCCCAAGCTGACAGAATTAAAAACACTTGTCAGATTTTCCAGGACAGAAGAGACCCTTATGAACATGTTTTCTGACTCCCAAGCTCAAAAGTTCTACTTTGAAAGGAAGGATTCCCTTTGCAACACAACCAAGCTTAGCATGAAAGTCAAAATGAGGAAGAATCCACTGCAGCTCATTACAGGATGTTATAATAGTTTTCAACCCCCAAAAATGTGCGTTCTCTTCCTTTCCTGAATGTGTTAAGTTTCAGTAACTAGAATTTGCTTTGTCTGTCCTTGCCACAGTGCAGTATCCCTGGACCAGAAATCTTTTTTACACAGGTAGTGGTGGATGTGACGTCCTCAGGCAGAGTGAGATCCAAGTCTCTAATGTCAAAATCTCTCCTCTGAAGAACCTGGCACTGGTCACTGCCAGACAGCATTATTGCAGGAGATGAATTACCATTACCACCATCCATGAATTACCAGCCATTAGAGCTGGTTTCACATTAATTACAGGAGGTAATGCTGCTTTGCACTTATGCAACTTCACTACAGGTGATCATACTCCCTTCTCTGAAATGCTGGGACATGCTGCAAGCCAAAACCAGCCAGAGATGGTGGTACTGGAAAAGATCTATTTCATTCCTCACTAGTAACACAAACTGGGTTAAAACAAAAGGAACCTAGGGTGTGTTTAAAAGAAAATGTGCAACAATTAGCACTTCAGGATGTATTTCCCCAGCAGTGTTCCCATGGAACTCATGAGATTTTCTCTAAGTGCACTGAGTCTGTCCAACCTCCCAGGAGCTACCACTTAAAAACCCAACATGTTGTAATTGCTTTTAGGGTGTGACGTTAACTTTCTTATCCACACACCCTAACCAGAACACCAGCTATCCACTTTTGTACGGAATGGCTCTCCAAGGAAAGTTCTGAATGTGCCAAAATAGACTGCCTTTGCTGCAAGTACTGTAGCAATGTTTTATTTCTTGCTTCCCATCACCCCCAAACCAAAAGGAAAATCTTGTTAGTGTCATTTCAGTACTTCTCCTTTCTGCATCCAATCAACAAGGAAGTACAGAGCAACCTAAAAATGACCTCATCTGCCCTTTTCAGAGGCTGAAACATGTCAGCTCAGTGTGACTTCTGGTAGCAGTGAACTTTGCAGGGACTCCCTCAGCCTACAGCTTTCTAAAACTTTCTAAAGGGGACCAAAAACAGATGCAAAAGGGGACCAAAAGCACAATCATGACACAGAGCAGAAACTCTATTAAGTCTAAATGCATTGGAAATAAAAAGCAGACAAACCTGTACTCTTTCTCAGGTTTTAGAAGAATATACTCTGTAAAGAAGATCCCTTAGCAAGGTAGAAACATATCTAACCTGGTCGACTGTACGTTGTGAGGTTGCTATCACTGTTTCCATTGCCAGAGGTGCAGCAGTTGATGGAGCAGTCATTGTGATTGTTCCCTGTGTTAGGCCAAGTATCTGCTAGCCATGGCTGAGTGGCTGGTTCACTGATGTTTAGGAGTCCTGGCCTTTAAAAACAAAGCTTGGTCATTTCAAAAATTAAACAAAAGCATTTCCCCATAGCAGTTACACTCTTCTCGAAAGGTTAGATATTACAAAATAATTTCACATGTCTAAAGGTTTTGGCCTTTGGAAAATGCATTGGAAAATGCAGACTGAATCAATTATTTAACAGTTTCTAGTCTCTTATATAACCTAGTCCTTGCTAAAAAGCTAAAGAGAACAGCTAAGGACAACACCTGTTCATGCTGCTGAACTACATATGTATATTGGTGTGCAACCTTTACCTGTCACTTTGGATTTAAGTTTTTTTTAAAATTCTTTTTCTTGGAAGATTGTATTTTTATTTTTCTGCCCCTTCACACTTTCTTTAAGAAAGTAAGGAAATTGGCAAGTCAAACAAACAAAAGATTCACACATGGAAGCAAGATGGATATGGATAAATAAGAGCCAAATTTGGCTGTGAATAGTCCCAAATTCTTGGTGATTTATGGAGCCAAGTTTTCTCACCATTAGACAGTATTACTGTAGTGGATCAAAGGGAACAGGAGATAACAGAAACCTCTGTGGCTGGGAGCATTTGGATCTCACTAACCATACTGAGTGGGTGATACACCCTTGCTAAGGAGTACGCCACTCTCTTAATCTTTGTGTGAGTGGAACAGCAGCAGCTCCTAAGAAAGTTTAAAGTAGCTGGGAATACTTAACAGCTTAAAAAAATCCAGATATGAATGCTGCTTACTGCCTGCATTTGGAATAAAGCATGTTCTGTCATCAGCAGAAAGAAACAGCATTTCTTGTTTTCCAAGTTGCTGAATTTTTCTAGTGAGTGCTGAACATTTCTGATGAATGTTCTGTAGAATCTTTGGTGCCTCTGAAGTTTTCACGCTAAAAATGCAGTGGATGTTACAGTCCCACATAAATAGCACCCCGATACAGTTTAAAATTGCCTTTGATAACTAAGGTGCTTTTAAAAATAGACAGTTTTACCCACTGTCATATATATCTATACAGATAGATACATATATATAGACACATATAAATAACACAGTCTCTTTCTCACAGGATTTAACGGGCAACTTTCCATTTAAAATAGTGCAGAAACTAGTTTCCATAATATTAAAAGTGATGATCTTCAAAAATAAAATATGCTAATCCTCTTAAACAGTAAGTTGAGAATGTAAACTGCATGCAGTTAGTTGTGGGGGATAGAGTCTGTCAGTGCTGCAGGCTGAAGTCATAGTCTTAGAATGCCATTTAGGAGTTCTATACATATATGCGTGTATATATATATATATTTCTGTACCGCATATGTCATCTGACAATTTACCATAGGAGGTGATGAGGCTTGACTTGCTGTCAGGTTTACAAACCAGCCAATGCACGTACAGTAAAGAAGTATTTTTTTAAAAAATCTGAAATAAATACAGGGCTCTGAAGGCCTGCTGCTTTGAAATACCCTGCTTTTTTTTCCCCCTACCATTCTGTTCTTAGAGGAGACAAAGCATTCAAAAATGTTTCAGCACTTTAAAAAGACCCGTGATTTTTGGAGAGAGAGTTAAAGATCCTTTGTTTCTAAAATTTACTTTGCATTCACACCTGCTGTCATGTAAGGAATTTGGTGTGAGGTATATAAGTAGAGGAGGATTCTACCAAATGGAGCCATTTAGGTGGGACTGTAGGCAAGAGATGCTTGCGTGGTGACGATTTGAGAGTAAAATTTCCAAAAATTTTTAACCCTGGCAACAAATTCCTTGAATCCCTGAATTTCTGTACGGGGTCTGAGTAACAGTGGACCGAGCAAGTGGCTGTGTGGATGCCTAGATGCCGGCTGGAGTCAATCCACCACAATTACCATTACTCAAATCCTGTCTAGAAAAGGGATTGCTACAGAAATAGGTATTTTTTTCAGCATCACAGAAGTGGGGATTATGTTGAAATATATCACTGTGACATTCTGAATTCTGAAAAATGCTTTCACGTGCTCACATAACCGCACTTGGCAAAAATGCTAAACCTTTCCAAAACACCGCATATATAAAGTAAGGAAGTCAGAACCTTAGGTTTGAAAGTCAGATGGAGATTTCACATGCAAAAATAACGTTTTTTTTTCTTTTTTTTTTAAACATTGCAGAAGTATGTTTCATATTCTACAAAATAAGACACATCATACATGCTGTAAATGCTATATATGCAAACATCCAAACCCAGCACAATGTCAGCACCTTGAATCAACTACACTGCTGGATTATGGCACTGCTGTTGAAAACTAGGACAGTAAAATTGATGCTGCTTCCCTAGCACTACCAAAATGACTGTACATGATGTAGACACTTCTGGGTTCATTTCTGTCCTCTGAGTCTGTATGAGTGTGCTTTGTCTAGCTTGTGTTGTGGGAAGAGCAAGAAAGCACAGTGGCACAAAGAACACAAAGGCTGTTAACTGTGTATCTTCTTGAACAACCTCGTCAGGGAAAGAGAGGGTTCATCTCTGTTCTCTCATATTTTCTCACTATCCTGGAGTGAAGGCAGAAGCCCAGTGATTTACAGATTTATCCATTCAAAAACCACATGGTAACTGTTTTAGGTTTCCCTCCATGCATTTATGGCCACAACAAAGCAGCAGCATCCAGTGTTGGACAAGAGATATCTGCAATTGCCCTTACCATGCGAGGTTCAGCTGCAGCAGGAGCTGAGTGGCCTCACCTCTGCACAGCATTCAGTTAAACTGGGAATGTTTTATTTTATGCCTAATCTTCACAATTACCAATTTTTTTTTTTGCACGGTCTTGCAAATCAGGAACCACAAGGTGCCACTTGTGAAACAGGAATTGATACAGGAATTTGTTGCCCCAGCTGGTCTCCGAGATTTTAGTGTTTATTTCAGCATCATGCCAAATCTTTAAGTGAGATGCTTCTAAAAAGGCATGTTTGAACGTGACCTAGAAAAAAAGTGGTGTGCTACTAAAGCTACACTGCTTTGACCTGCCTTTTTCGAAAACCTATATTTCTAACTCCACCTCCACGCAGGAAATATAAGTACTGTTTTGACCATTGCCAGTAATAACATAAACCCAGTTAAATCCTCAGTTTGGAATGGGCCAGGTTCTCAGAGTGGGGGGCTGTAAATTGAAAACCTACCTGTTTCCCTCTCCTTCAGTGCCCCGTCTCTTGTAAGCAATGCTGTAACTATTTTGCATTCATAGAAAGATTTTCTCCTAAAATGTCACCTTATAAGCCGGTTATGTCTTCAGCATTTTTTTCCAATAAACGTTTTCTTTCTTTGTAGTATTTGTGAAACAGCTATATTTCTTAATCTTCATAAATGCCACGACTTAATTACTTTTACTCCCTTAATCAGGTGGTAAACCAGGTCTTCATTTCAAAGTTAAAGCGCTCCCTCTGCTGCTCATTTTTTGAGATGCAGTTTTTGCAGGATAACAAAGCCTAAAGTATTTCAACTAATTTTTAGGAAGTCAACCTAAAAATTCAAACCATCTACCCTCCTTCTAAACAGAAAAACAGATGGCTGCAATATATAAATTAATATAACAAACTAAAACAGAGCTTTGCAAGTGATTATTCTGCCATCACTTATAAGGACAATTGTACTCCCGGCATCTTTAAATTTAGTTGCACAAGATTTATACCTTTAAGAATAAAGGACATAATTACCTGCCTCCACTGCTTACGGCCTCTCCTCCTCTCTGATACGTTACTGAAATAGTTAAAGATTAAAAAAAAAAAAGAAATAATTTTAAAATCATAAGACTCCTGAAATAGCAGTATTACATTTGCCTTTGTTTAAGACAATAAATGTGCATTGTTCATACATTAATTCTAGGTCTCATTTTGCCAGCTATGGCTTCAAATCAAAGTTTATACATAATATTTGTGATGCTTACTAACTGCTAGTCTTAGCCCCAACAGGGTTTTGCATTTCAGTTCTGTTCCACACACACACACACACACACACACACACATGAATTGCTTAAGAAAGCAGGAAGCCATACATCAGGTTGAACATAACTCTGCTGACTTCAGTGGAGTTACTCCGTGGAAGAATTTAGGTCATATATTTATTTCATGAATGGCTAGATGTTAAAGCTTTGCTCTACCTTATTATTTTGGCATGATTAAAGAGGTATCATGACTCTATAACAGACCTTACTTCCAGTGTAAACAATGGCTCATTACAGCTGAAGCTACTGCAAAAACACATTCACTTTCTGAACGCTACTGCACTACACTCAGAGAACAAGCACACTCTAAAAGTCCACAGAAGCTTCACGTTTTATAACATTTTACAGGTGGATTTATAAACAATACATTCTAATCTAAAAATTTAAATGTGCGAATTTTGGTAAAAAAAAACCAAACAACATCTGGCAGAAAGAATACTCTGTAAGTTAGAATTAATGATTTTGTTGGCATTTCAGAAGCATTCTGCATTAACAAAGTGGATGTCTACATGCCACTGTTCATCCTTCACAGGAAGCATGATGTTTGAAAAGTTCATTTTTAGGAGGCAAACATCCAAGAAGAAACAGTGCTATTAATTCTGCAGGTTTGCACTGGGTTTGGCAAAGGGTAAAGGAGATTTCCTCCCTGCAAATGCTGATGGATTCTACGCTTTCCAACTAGGAATGTGTTGAAAACAAGCAGCCAAATTCTGCTGTTTAGTAGAACTCCAAACTGGGAGTCTGCATGAGAGAGATAAATGCTGGCAGAGATTACAGTAACAGGATTAAAACGTAGGATGCATTCCTACAGGTAAGTCTTTTACTATAGGTAATGCCAAAGAGGAGGGTCTGGTTCCATTTCAAGTCAAAGGAACAAATGACTGAGATTGTGGATTGAAAAAAAACCCAATTTTTTTTCCCTTTTAACGTTTTACACATTTTACGTTTTTTGCAATCTCTTCTTTAAAAATCTCAGGGCTATTTATTTTGCAGCTCTGACGTATCTTAAGGAGCCCTGATATTTTCTTTTTATGTTAAGGATTCAACTGAGAAAACACACGTTAGCTAACCTGCCAACCTCAGTAGTGTGCTACAATTGAGACTGAGATAGAAGCTCTCTGTTAAGCCAATTAAAGTAACAGCAAAATAACAACAGTTTGAATTAAGCCTGCACCGTGGATCTCAAAGGCCTCCAGAAATATTAAGGGCCACTCTAAATTGTGGTGAACAGGAAGCAACTCCACTGAGTGTAACAGGATGACTTTTGAAACAAGGTACTACCCGGATTGAGGAAAAGCCCTTGGATAAGAATCAAACTCAGTACAGTTTGCTCAGTGGGGATGAGAACAGACAGACACGAGTTTGCTTTGTCTGCAGCCCAACTTGAAGGACGTAACTCAGCTGCTGCACAGAGGCCAAATTAGTCCAGTGCTGATAATGGGCTAATATGCCCTGCTAACCTGAGTGTGCAGGGGAGGGGGTAGGAGGTTTTTACCCTGCCTGGGTATCCACATCCTCCAAGTCTTACAGACCTCCTGTGAAAATAAAGGGTTTAGAACACTGGAGGAAGAAACAACCTGTCTGTTCACTCAGGCTGTAGCTACAAGAAATGCAGTATATACCAGTGGCTACTGGATGTGTTGAACTCTACTGCAGAGGATGAGCTGCTCAGCTGCCAGACTGTGGGACCGACCCACTGAAGGTCAGCTCTACAGAACAGAAAGGCTCTCATGGACTTGGGTGGGCTGTGGTTTGGATTGTATCATGTTTACACACTTCCAAACAAAAGGAAATAGAAAATGATTGTAAACATGCACTGAATTTTAAATGCACCTCTGTTTAAGCAGAACAGGGTAATTTTTTAGAAATTTCATAGCACAAATATGGTTTAAGGCAGCAGGCAAAGAAATCCAACAGCTATAACACTTTGATTTTCCGTGTCTTCTAAAGTAGACAACTCCTAGGTCACTGGATTAAGGCAGATTCAGAGGAAAAAAAAAAGGAGCAAATGTTTCACCAAGTATAATCCCACTGAATCCCTTTCAAGTCAGCATCTGGGCCCTGCTAAGTCATTCCTCCTCCATCAGAAGCACCTTTTTCATCCCTAGATGCAGGAGGCCACACTACTCCATTGTAATACCCACGAAGAGAGCCCAGGCTGTACAAGCTGACAAGATCATGCTACAAAATGGCATGCTGGCAGGGAATGGTACGCTACAAAATGGTACACACAAACAGGAAAAAAACTGTCAGCCTCAAAGCAAATACACGCTACTCAGAGAACAAATAATGATAGCTGTCATTAATGGAACTGTTCAAGGAAACCCTTCAGAACAGCTGGGCTGGTTGGTTATGTCAGAAAAAAAGAGAAACAGTACCACAAACACATGCTTAAGTAACAAAGAAGGGGGGAAAAGTGCAAATATATACCTGTTGGTGTGAAGGTAAAAGACGGGACTGAAAAATCAAAACAAAATACAAACTGGTTATTAAGCTGAAGAGAGAAAGGGAAACATACCACATTAGTATAAACCTAGCAGACAGCTGAACATAAAACAAATGTATATAACTAACCCAGTAGTTCAGTCACACCGATATAAAAATAAAATTAAAACTGCAATTCAGAAAGAAGCTTGTCTCTGCAGGTACTACTCTGAAGAGGAAAAAAGAAAAAGCTTGATATTCTATTGTGCTCCTGAGGAGACCTGATTGTGGTTTAGCCTTTCAAATCCCTCTCAGTTTGGTATTTTAAGTCTTTTTTTTTTTTTTTTCTGAAAATCCTAGCACAAACAAAACCCCCACACTGTTAATCATTTTAGAATGCAGAATGACAAATTCCTTAACAAAGCCTTATCAAGGTCCTATTGAATCTTATCTGCAGTTCACTAAGTAAATGCTCATTACGCTGAACTAATAGGCACACTTAAGTATTCAGTAAGGAAATAATAATCATAAAAAGGAACAAAGAGAACTGCTGTTTCACTGTCTCTGAGTCAAGAATGGCACCAACTCTCCCTGCAATAAAGGCACTAAAATCTATTGCAGTAATTAATTTTTGTTTTCATAGATGAGACCCTCGAACAGAGTTTTTCTTTCTTTCTTTCATAAATAATCACAAAAAAAGGAGCAGAATATCTCCCTAGATGTAACACCTTTCTACCTTTCAACCCTTGGCTTTAAGAGGGAAAGGTTAACGACGGAACAATGACATTGCTTGACAATCTTCTCTCTCACAGCTACTATAAATCCTCTTTGGATCAATAGGGTCTCTAATCCAAATACAGAGCACCAGCATCTGCTCTTCCTATTAGCACATGCTCCCCCTCCTGTTGACAAGACAGTATAGTTTCCCTACCACTGATGGGCAGAATAAGGCTAACACTGCCCTTTTTCTATCTAGGGACAAGAGAAAGGTAAGAAAAACAGTAAAATATTCGCTTAAATAGCCTTGAGACGGAATTTGATCAGCAAACCTGGTACAGAAAGAAAAGGTTCTGTCTAAGAGAAGGACTTCTTAAAGTAATTTCTGTAACAACTCTGATGTTTGGGGGGAGTTCAGAGTGTCTTGTTATAATCCAGCATATGCTGTAGATTTTCCCTCTTTCACCACGCCAATTTATTTCCAGGGATATGACACTAAGCAAAGAAAGGAAAACCTTGGAGCATTTGCCCATTTCAGGCTGCATTTACAGCAAAGCTCTTTATCTTGGGAATTCCATTGTGTTTTCTTTGGGCTAGGCATTTTCACACAGACAAGTATAATTTAGCTACATTCAAAAATATAGAACCATAGTAACAAGCTTTCATCAAAACAGAAAGGTGCATCTAAACCCCAGCTATTCAAAAGAGAATCAAGAATCTCAAAATTAATTTGCAATCACAAGGATATGGAAAAAAAATCTACTGTCTTGTTACTCTAAGTACTAAATCTAGTTTAGTTTCTTAAGGAACTGAGAAACAGATGAGCAGAGGTTCAACTAAAAGAAATTTTATCACCACCACACGAAAGAACAACTTATTTCTTAGAGCTTCTATTAATAAACTCTTTTGAGTGTGTAAGACTGCTAGTACAGTATGTATGTGTGGGAGTCGTGAAGTATTTTAACAGATGTCAGGCCTGAAGCTAAATATAAAAATAAATAAAGAATTGCAAGACTGAAGAAAGTTTGGGCTTGCAGTTGTGACTTGATGACCTGCAGAGTGGCAAACTACTTCACAATTTATATTTCACTAAAGATTGCTTTTTTTTTCTTGAAGAACACTTGATACTGGAGATACAGACCCTACTTTTCTGCGTACTTTCATTTAAATCCCCACCAAATTACACAAAAGACATTTATGTAGATATTGGGGGTAAAAAAATAAAAAAAGCTGTTTTGAACAATAGCTGATGTCACCAAAGTAACCATTTTCAAGGGCAAATTGTATGCCTTTTGCTTAACCACAGGTACTGCTGAGAGCACAGGGATGTTAGTTGGATAGGACTGTAGGAAGGCAGTGTGGCAGCATGCTGTTAGTAAAACAAAACAGCCCAGGCCAATGCAGCACAACGTGGGAGTCTGTCCTAGCTAAGAAATCCCAGCAGAACAGTGGAACTCCTTCCTGATTCCAGTGGTTACAACTCCACTACAACCACTGTGCCTACAAGTCCACAGTGAGCATTGATACTTAATAAGCAGGGAGGACATCTCAACCCTGCAACACTCCAGAATTATTTCCCTGTTTCCACTCACTCATGTGCTATTTTTAGCACTGCTTCTTTTACACAGCAACACATTGTTACTGTTTATAAATATTTGTGTTAGATTTGCCTATTTTTCTTGCCCGTCACACGTTCACCCTTGAAGGGACCAAAGAATGGAATCTCACGGCACTTTTCGTACATTAAGATGCGTCCCCCTTTTAAGCCTAGGCCTATCTTTTGATTGCTAAATATCAAATATTTTCCTGCCATTCCTCCAAAAGCAGGATCTCTCATTTTCTGATTCATTCCAAATTTTATAGTTCGTGCTCTAGGAGTGCCTATGAGGTACTGCTTTGAGATGTAATGAACTGCAGCTCATTGAGTTCAGCTTCAACTTTGGGGCTTAATCAAAAGATCACTGAATCAGGAGGAATCCAGTTTTTATTCCAGCAGATCTTCCAGGTAGAGATTCTTGCTCTGTTTGTCAGAGAGTATACTGTAAAGCGCTGCTTGTCCACTGACAGCGGGATATGAAAGGTGTCAATAACATGAAATAACATGAAAATGGAGGATGCTTTAAGCTGGCCCCGCTGCTGCCGCTCTAACCAAGTGCAGATGCAGGATGTGACAGCCCCAGAATCCAGTCCCAGCAAAGGGTCTCACAACAGCATTTATGGAAAGAGCCTTGGAAAGCAGACCTGACCGCTGTGCCTCTGCCAACAGCCACTTCACCACATTCCCCCAGAACAGCAGGAACTCCAGGTACACACACCAGAAGCGTTGCTGTGATGTACACCACTGTTAGCGTTCCCAGCAGCAAGCAAAGGGCTGAACAGGAGGGACAACGAACTACCATCCACTTGGCTCCTATTCAGATGGTACAGTGTCAGCCAGCAAGGGCATACTGGAAGCTCCCAGCCCTAAATCCATCTCTACACTTCTCCTTTGCAGGAGTACCTTTATGAAAAGCTGGTCTGGGTATTTTGCTGAAGACTTAGGCTTTAAAGCCATATTTCACACGTTACATAAATTTTACTGCTTTCTGCACTCCCAGTCCACACTTCCTGCAAGTATTGAAGCAATCTGATAATTCCTGATTGGGATCTTAGAAGGACAAGAGACTGATGACCAAGTAAATAGCCAGCAAACAGGCATTCAGCAGCCAGCAGACCGAAACACACAATACGGCACCTTTTCTGATACCAGCGTAAGTACTCGTGAGTCCATTCCGCTTCTTCCTGTGGCGGTACAACCAGATGCTGAAGACCATAAGGATAATCCAACAGGCTGCACCGATTCCAGCAATAAAGGCAGGCTGCTTCACTACATCAGAAATCTGCTGGGCTAAGCTGACTTGATCTTCTGAAGACACAGGGTTTCCATGAGAATCTGAAACAGAGACACACGAAATAGCCAATTAATTTGGATGATCAACTGTAAAAGGCACCATGAAAGGAACTAACATAACTGTAGTCCAGTTTTTCGAGGTCAAATCCTTAAGACTGCTCTTCAAAATCTCTTTTTACAGGTCTAGATAGAAATGCTTTGTTTTTCCTACAAGACAGGTACCTCCAACATCACTGACTTTTGTTTGTTTACAAAACCTGCTAAAATCAGGCTACCAGGCACACAAATAGAAAATTAGGCTCATAAATTACAAACTTTTAGACTGCTCTGTATTTATTTTTTTTTTATTTTAGCAAAGAAATATCAGCTTCATAAAATTATTCAGCAAATCAGCAAAGAATACAGCAAGCAAAAGAAAGCTCAAGCTCAAATCACGAGAAGTAGTGTTATCAGGGCTCTATCAATAGGCAGAAATCAGCTCCTCAAACACCCACTGAAAATCACAGAATAACAAATTCAAACTATATTCACATGAGGTTGGTATTGAGGGATACCTTTTAATCAAGCAGTTCCTGACAGATTACTCAAATCTTGTATTACCAGTCTAATGTACTCTTTGCAGTCTCTCAGTCTCTCACGCTGACCTCAATTAAAAAAAGACTGAATATTTAAAAGGATGTAAAAAAGCAAAAGTATAAAATAACCAATCCTGCTCTCTTGGACATGGATGTAAAAGCTAAAGGATAACTAAAAAATGAACTGGCAAAAAAAGCCAAGCAGCCTCATTAGTACTGAACAAGCAGTGTTTTTCAAAATGAGTTTATCATTAAATACTCCATGTCAAAATAAAGAACATGTATTTTTCCACAGACTATTAATTTTTTTTTTTTTTTTAAATAGAGATCACACCTGTAAGACTTGGTCTTTTCCACTCTGGCTCTACAGAACTTTTGCAGGAACCTTCTAGGAGCAGCAGTTAGAAGATTCAGTTTAGTGACTAATGCTTTCTAACTGAAGTGAAGCAACTAAAAGACAAAATACTGCTTTCCTGATGTGCTTTAGCACTACAGTGAGTGCTTACTGGAAATTTCATTACTGCACAGGGTGAGGGCAAGAATTTGAAACCTTTACTCAGAGCGGATATTGCTTTACACATTCCACAGCTTACTCTTTGAAACACTCATTTTTACTCCTGTGTATATCCAACAGATGGTTGTTTTTTACTATTGGTAGTGACATGAAATTCAGAATGAGAGATAAGTGTTTTTAGGAGAAAGGTGCTGTTATTAATTCTATTAATGTGAACTATGTAAGAAATGAAAACCTATTTACTTAAAAAAAAAAATACCTTTTCCCAAGAAATTAGGTAGTGAGTAGAGTTTTTTTTAAGATGACACCTTGGGTTACTTCAAAGTAAGCTGAAACAATAGATAAGAAACTGCAATACAAACAAGAGACTGAATCACAGCAAATTACACAAATGACAAACCTCCTTGGGAAAATGACACCTTTTTGAATGGGAAATGCTTAAATTATTAACAGCTTCTTCCAGGGAAGAATTCCAGATTCCAGTTTTTGCAACATCGGAGCCATATATCTATTTTGCCGAGAAATCATCCCCGCCCTCTGCCTGCCACCTTATTGGAAATCTTATTTCATATTTCAGGTCCCTTTATCTCCTGTGATCCCAAATGCACTGCCTAGCCTGAAAGTTCACCAGGCAGACTCATTCTTTTCTTACTAATACACCCTTTGTGTCTGCTGGGTTTATGGATTTCATGCCTATTTGTGCAAGGTTAAGATGGGTTGCTTCAGATTTTATGGAGACAGCCAAGTGAAGTTCCACACAAGTGGCCAGATGGGCTTAAACGTATAAAGTGTACTGTGACCAATGAATTAAAGCTGTCACTCTCTATCTCATCTTTTGTCTCTCTGCAGCTGAGGCCATATTAAGATATGAGAACTTGCATCATCAGTCTCTTTTCAAAATGAGTAATTTCTGTATTTTTAAACAGCTACAATACCTTCTACAATGTAATGGAATAAAGTAAAAGATTTATGGAGAGCCTATGGTCCTGAATAAATCTGAAAGACTAATAAATATTTTTCTCTAATCCCTAAAATATATGTATTTGAGACAATAAATCCAGGAGAAAAAAATAATCACAAACTCAAAAACCAAACAAGAATGCTTTTTAAACATGTCAACCATTCAGCCATATAGAAAAGACAGTACTTTTACATACACAAACATTTTGCATTGTTCAGTCAATGCCTGTCTGAAGACTATAAAATCCTGAAGAATCTCTTTGAACGTTTATTATTCTACTTTTTAATTAACATTAATTTCATGCTATTATTTGACTTGTCATTGCAAGCAAAATAATATGCTTACTTTTAAGAAATTAGTCTTATGGCACGTTGTGTATGGGTGGACTGTTTGAGCTATTCCATTAGCTGGTATTTATTTACACACATGGTGAAGAGAAAAATGGTCTATATTCACATTCAGTTATATAACAGCATCAGAGAATAGGAGGTGGAAGGGCTTTCAAGAGGTCCCATTTGACCCATGTCCTACTCCTCTTATAATTCAAAAATAGAAAGTAAGCTAAATATAAAGCAAAGGGAATGAAATCTAGTGAACTCCTCTTCCCTAAAAATTTCCAGGACCTTTATCCTGGAAGCCTTTCTTTGACAAGGACATCTTCCCTCTCCGTAACAGCCCTGTGAAATCCTCAATGATCAATCATGAAAAAAGCTCTTGAAGTTAAAAAAAAAAAAAAAAAGTAATTTTTCTTCATCCCAGGAAATTTCTGGAAGCTTTGATTGAAATACAAATGGTTCATAATGAACATTCCTGTTGCTGCTTGCACTCCTCGGGGGAGATGTGCCAAAATAATAAGTGAACATAAACATTCTGCAGCAAAGTGCATCCTACTGCCAGAGCAGCAGCATTTAATGTACTTGAAAATGCCTCAGAGTTTTTGGAGCAGGCTGATCCCACAACTCCCTGAAACCAGCATATTATCACAGTGACTCATGCCTTCTTCTATCCCAAGATAAGAGCATTCTTTTTAATCACAGATAATGTTGCTATGGCTATTACTCATAAGCTACTCGATTTGACTGTCTTGAAGCTCCAAGTTGCAAACCTCAATGAAAACTGATTAGAATTTACACAGAGAAGAACTGGAACCTCTAATTCTCCAATGTTAAATATTCATATAAAAAATAATAACGTAAAAGCTATCGTTGAGTTGCTAAAGCATAAATTAAAGATTAATATACTACAACATATATTCCAATTAAGAGTGCAATGCCAAAGATTCAAAAAAAAGACTGGAAATTCCAGGTTCACAGGTGTGCAAGGAGCCTTAACTTGGCCTTGCACATGTACAACCTATAGAATGGTACTTTTCCATATGTGTGTCTCCTTCGGTACACAAAATGTACAAACATAAGTAGAAATATCTAAATGCTGTTAACATTGCTATTTGTGACAAACAAAAACTTGCAAAACACCTGGAAACTGTAACATATTGCCTAAGTGTCTTCTCAAATATATGTCCGTGATGCAATATGAAAATTATTTGGTAAAATATTACCAACATAAGAATATGCTATTTTGTCTCCTTTCTAGTTATATATGCTTCCAAAACTGGTAAAATATCATTTTTGCACTCCTATCTTATAACATACAGTTTGAGGAAACAGCACCAAACTGGTTTGTTGAGAGAGGAAAAAAACATAAAGATTATTTTCTTCAAGTTGTTTGCAGGCCACAAACAAAAGTATCGACAAAAAAAGGGGCTGACAGAATGCCCTGAAGACATGCTAGCTAGTTCCCAAATCACATCCCCTAAATGAAGCAATTAGAATAAGAAAGAATAAGAAAGCACAGGTAATACTGCCAAGCTCCCATAGGCAGTATCCCATTAATTTGCAAAAGTTAGGCCAGAGATCAGGAAAAAAATGTTTTGCTGATTCTCATCTTTTTACATAAAGCATTTTTGTTAATTGATGCCTTAGAGTTAACGTGTTGTGAGAAGACAAAAATGGTATATTGAAATTCTACAATTTTGTTTGTCCGCAGCTCAGTATTATAAGCATAATACAGCAAGTTGTACTGTGTCTAGGTCTCAAAAAACAACAATTTTTTTTCCTTAACAACAAAGCTCTTGCAGTCTTTCTTTACATAAAATACCGTATTTTCTTTTAAAACAAACAAACAAATTGGCTTCCAGTCCTTGCAATTCCACAGAAAGCTTTAAAAGGCCATTCAAAAGCCTAAAGGAAAATTCAGAAGCCTCATGGGGGGGTGTGTTTTAAGAAGGCCCATGATTTTTCAGTTGATCTCATGATTTTAAACACTGGAAGGTGATTTTATGAATAACAAGCAAGTCATATTGTTGTCTTGTCCCTGGTGGCACGGGAAGCCTGGGGTACCACAGCTCAGTGAGCTGCTTCGTGTCAGCTGAGACGTGGAAAATGAAAAAGCTTCGAGCTTACAATTTGTACCTGTCTTTGTAACAGGTTAAGTGTGTGCACAAGGTCATTTATCACAGCTCAGCTGATGCATGGGACTGTGATTGCACGCCTCAGCTCCCAGGAAATCCAATGTCTCCTGTCCTCCCCTCTTGTTCTCGTTCTGGAAGGTGGCCTCCAAAAAGTGAAGCTTTCTCCTGTCACACATCTGGCTGAGACTCTGCCCAGGCACATCTCATCCCTGGGGAGCACTCACACAGCACAGAGCCTGCCACGACCCAGTCTCACATTTTTGTAAGAAAAACACATCATGAGGAGATAGATGTTAGACTTGAATGAAAAGTTCTTTAAAAAAAAGCGAACCTCTAAATCACACAGTATGTTCTGTTTCCGTACACGGAATTCTTAATTTAATTTATTCATTTTTTTTTTTAAAAAGGGAAAGATTGTAGTAATTCAGATATCAGAAAAAAGACTTCCTGAAGGAATAGCTGAGGCCAGTGCCAGAAATGCAGAAACTTGAAGCTGTTGGTGGCAAGCACATAGTTCCTAGAGCATGTAGGTACAGGGAGTAAGGACAGTTTCAAACCATCTAAAAGCAGCACCCCTAGTCCTGTTCCCTCCCCCTCCTTGGCCTCCCTTCTGTCTCTCTGGAACCATGTTATTTACTGCTGGTGAAAAGTGCCAATTGATGAAATCAACAAATTAATTTCCTTTCTTTAGAAAGCTACCAGAATAATGTTCCACCCCCATGCTGGGAGCACTTCTGAAAACTAAGAATGCGATTCCTTGATGGGGGCTTGTTCCTTGAGGGAACTTGTATTACAGGGTGGAGCTGGATAAACAGCAGCCACTCTTCTACCTGGATGATTTTAGGTTGATCTGTGCTACCAAAGGATACTACTCCTTAAATTTAAGCACTAATTTTCAGCAGCCTTCTGCAGGACTGTCTAGGTATTTATTTGTGCTGCTTCCTGTGGCATGGATATTCACAAGACTCCAGATCTTTGCCATGGAACAACCAAATTATGGGATTTACTACAGCATATCTGGAACTGGCCACGTCACTTAATTAGAAGCAATAAGTGAAGACTATGAAAGCAAACTCCAACCACAAGGAAATACATGTATTCTACAAGACTTGCACATCTAAACACCTTTTGAGGTGTGTGATTGCTTCATTTTCTAACACAGAGCCAGGAAAAGCCAGGAACTCCGCAGCAGGCAAAAATCTTCCCCCAGCAGTCTCACTTGTTTCTTTTTCCACATACCAAAACCTCGAAATGATTAAGTTCCATTATAAAATTCACCTTAATTAGCATTTCCTTATCACCAGAGAAATGGGGGGGAGGGGGAAGTGTTTATGAGATCTTTGGCTTTGAACATTTGAGGTTATCCTCATGAGCCTCACTAATGTAGAATTTTCAAAACTTAAGCCTGGAAAGCTGACTGTAGGACGCTGTGAATGGTAGCTGGCTGTAGGAAGAGAGCAATGCAACAAATAACTATGGGGTTTCCCTGTACTAATTCCATATTAACGGAATATCATACAAGTGGTGGGTAATTTTGTTGTAAAATCTCTATCAATGTAATGGGGAGTCACATACCTGCATAATTTAACTAAGTTAAAGAGGGACTTCACTTTAATAGCCAAGGAAATTGTACATATAATTTTCCATATTAGTCGCTCTGTCTTGTTTTCACATGCTGTTAATTATAGATTTTTTTAATACAACAAGTGAAATAAGAAGGAAGATCTACTAATGATACAGAGACAGGTGGGACGTAAAGCCCAAAGCAACCTGCTGAGCTTGCTTTCACAACTCTGTACTGTAAGGATAAGGTATTTTGCTACAGGCATACTAGTAAAGCAGCATATGACTATATTTAAAGCTACTTTGAATAATCTTCAGCTAACCAACAGCAAAGATGCATTTCTCCCAGAAAGCTCCAGGAGCAAGGCCCCTGATGTGCATTTATGACAGAGATGTTTGGTGTTAATGAAATTAGAAGGTCAAGATTATTGTAAATCATCTGGGCCCCTCCTTTTCCTGTACTCAGGTTATTTACTAGCTCTCACACAGAGTTGATATTTATTGTGCCTAATTTTAGCATGCTTGGGAATTTTTTTTTCCTCAATAAAGATAAAATCTGATCATGACAAATTGCATCCCTAAACTAAAGTGATTCAACACTTAGTGATTCATACCCCCCAACATGTTTTATTACACCAGTCTTGAGGCTGAAAATTCACTTTGAAAAGTCAACAACCAAACTCCTGAACTGGGAGTCTAAAAAAACCCTGTGTTGTTATAACCCCACCTTTAGAATGCAGTTGTAAAGCAAGTTTTAAACCAGAAATGCCAAATCTTGCTATTCCAGGGATCAAGTGACGCTATCTATTTCACTTGCCTTGAAAGTATTTCCGGTGCCATAAAGGACAAAAGTAAACAAACAGAAATCATGGAAACCACCAGGCAGGATTACCAGCAGGCTTACCTAACTGGATAAACTGGGGATCGCTTTTCACTCCAGGTCCTGCCCCAGTACTTGCTGCCACTTCCACGCTGTATCGAATACCAGGAACCAGGGAGGGGATGACGACGGAAAAGGTGGTACCATCCACCGTTTTGTTGATGTGGTATCGACTTTCATTGCCAAGACACCAAACCTGCAGGGAAGTAAGTGCATGGTACGTATAAGTGTTCAACATTCAACACCAAAGGATAAGCGGAAGGAAAGATGACACATTGTTTTCTCCTGGATAAAGGAATTTATAATTTGTCACTACTTCAACACTTTCTGTCCTAGGCACTCTACAAATAATGAAAAGGTACTTTTTGTTGCAAAGAGCAGATCCAACTACCACCATTATTTGATGGGTTTGTCATAATTCATTCAGAGTTCAACTGGTGTTAATAAAACTAAAAGCATTAGTAGCGCAGAACAGGACAGGGAGGCCCCATAGCCAAGAACTGGTCACATAAACAACTAAGTAAGAGCATTCAGTTTAATGAATTTGCAATTCTCTTGCTCAGGAATTATTTGTCAAGAAAGACTATCGTCACTCAAGTGCCTGAGAATGTCTTTCATCACATGACATCACAAGAGAATTGATGCTACATTGGAATTCAAATGGTTTCTTTTTTTCTTTTTTCTTTTTTAAGATGGCAGCAAGAGGCAAAGACTGAGTGATTTTCTGTCTTCTAATTGAGAGACAACAGCATGACACCAGATCTCAGTTTCGGAGATCTAGACCAGTCTCGCGACTTCGAATCACCACTGTGCAAATTATATCAGTGACATTAAACAATTGGGAGAAACAAGATGATGAGGTATTTTTATCCCTGTAGGCCTGAACCACTCATGTGGCAAATGCTTTTTAAGAGTATGGTTGAACTCCCAACTGCTATTCGAGGTGGAGTAGCAGCTAATCTAGATCTGCTAAAAAAAATGATGAAGCTGTGTTGACTTCGGTTTTGTCCCCTTTCCACAGATGAATTGCTCGACAAAGAACATTTACCCAGAAAGCTAAATTAGTTAAATTCAGTACTTTATCTGTAAAGAAGCAAACTCGGCTGAGAACAGCAGTGTATCTGAGTCTGGGCTGATTGTACATAGGAGGGAAGATTTTGCTTTTGACATATGGAGCTCCTAAAAGATTTAGTACCCAGATAGCTGCTTTAAATCTCTTGTGCAATTCTGCTGATGTGGAGATTGCCAGGTGAGCGAGCTACAGTTTCACATGTAGAACAATTGCCACGGCCCTTTCTGCCCGGACACTGGAAATTTTATCTCACCTTCAGGAGGCTGTAAGATCCTTTTCCCTTCTCTGAATGCCAAGGATTGAAACAAGGCTAGTGGGACACTGTGAGGATGTGAAATGTACTTTAAGTCCCTTTGAAATCGAATCCCAACACAGGATATACATAAGCGCTGCTGCAGAGCAGGTCAGAGCACACAAAGAGAATCTCCTGTTTGTATTCTGATACTATATAGAGAATTTTTCAGTCAGTGTTTGTGGTAAAATTATTAGTAATACTGCTCTTAAATCCTAGAGGATGGTCATGAAAATGATCTTATGTAAATGAGAACTCGATTAAGTGTGGAAGAAAACATTTAAATCTACATTTTGACTGCAGCAATTTTCACAGAGATTGTTACTGCCGCCCTGTAAAATGGTTCATGTGCAAACAATGGAAACAATTTATTATGTGCTTGTGACTATGAATTACTAATTCAGAAAAAAAAGTTTTGTTCTTAGGAGCTCAAGTACATGAAGAAATGCATGGTAAAAGAAACAATAATGTTATGTTAAACATCAGGCTGCTCAGTACTTGCCATACTATATTGACTGTATACCTCAATAGGCAAGTGAAAACGAACTTTCATATAAAACAAGGACGAATTCACATTATAACAGATGCATAAGCTGAGAAAGAATCAGTATAACAAGAGAATTTCTAACTTCATGGTAAGAAAGGAAACAAAAAATGATTTTTGTTGCGAATTTGAATTTCTGGCTTTTTGTTTGTGCTACTGGCACCTCTTCAATTAGGATGGTACACTTCTTCCTCTTTAGTTTATCCTTTAACTACAGTGGGTATACTTTGATTTGAGTTGCTAAGAAAACAATGAATTCCCACACATATGCATATCTTTTTACATCTTTTTTTTTTTTTTTCCCCTGAGAGAAAACATAGAAGACAGAAAAGCAAAAAGGAAAGAAAAAAGAGAAAATTTCACATGACTTGTTATTAGTTTTTAATCTTAAATAACTAGTTCTGCATTTATTTAGTTTTCAGGCAAAAGCAGTAATTACACATAGCAACTTGAAGAGCAATGACATATACATTCATTGTGTCTGTTTTCTGTCTGTGGTGAAAAGCACAAAGGACAATAACAGCAGCAACGCAAGAAATGTAGATGTGAAGTGTGCCAGTGTGCCATCTACTGCTACACAAGCACTGCAGGATGCTTGCTCCTCCACCTGATAGCCTACTCCCTCAGAATGCTAGGAGGTGGGGCAGGCATTATATCCACTTGGAAATGGGAATTTCCTCACTTTTACTGTTGTGTCCTTGCAACCTTAACATTCCTCTCATGCGGTTTCTTGGTGGAAATAATTCCATCTCTCCAGCTCAAGGTCTGTCTTTAAATGAAATAACTTCACAAGTATTTTTTTCCAATTACATTATATATCTGAAACTAAGCCATAAACGGATTTTTTTACCAGTTGACCAGGTTCTGAAAAGGGTTTTATTATTCTAAATTGACCATGAAGCTTAGCAATCTCTTCCCTTTTCCATTTCAACTCAGGGAAAAGGAATATCAGGATGAGTTTTGATGGCTAGGAATATATGTTTATAGCACTGTGTTTAAACCTGAAAAGTAGCCAAGACATTCTCATTTGAAAGATTTTCTCAATAATGCACATTTGCAGAAGACTGAAACCAAAGCTCCTGCCTCTCTATGGCTACAAAGCTTACTTGATATCCACAGCTAGAGACTTAAAACATCTGTGGCTTGCTCAGAAAAAAAAGCTTTATTTACTTTGCTATGTAAATTATCACAAAAAAATTTGAACTGAAAATACAGTCTATGTTTGTAAACGAACATCAAATAATAAATATTTATAATATGCTTTCAAATTGTTAAAAGTTAAACAGCATAATGAGAACTGTGTTTGGAAGAAAAGAAGAATTTCTATACACTAAATAGATTTATTATTATACAAGCACATTCTTCTCTTGAAAGTTTCCCCGTTTAACTACCCAGTTACGCATAATTTACTCAGATCTTAACACTGTTAATTATTATCCCTAAGCTTTTCAACTCATTAAGCCTGTTTATATTTACTACCTTGGCCAATGCCTTAGAGTCACAAAACGGTTCTCAAACAGGTATGGTTCCCCCTCTACTTGAGTGTGCATTTCTCAAGTTATAATGAAGGCAAGGATGTACCTGCCTTAATTAGGAGTGTTGACCCTTCGCTTTGATTCATGGAGGCTGTTTTAATTGCCTTTCCACCACCTAGGCAGAATTACTAAATATGGAGTTTGAGTCAAAGCAGTGCTTTTCTATCCCGTTTTCTCTGAGTAACCAGAAGAGGGAGCCAAGCACCCACGAACAGCCCATCCCTCACTACCTGGCCAGGCTCCATCTGCCAGGGGACCAAGGCATGCCAGCAGTACCTTATATTCTTGAACCATCCCGTTCTGGTTGTCCTCGGGGGGTGGCTGCCAGGTGACCACGATTGCTGTGCCGTTCCCATCGTTCTTAGTTACTGAGACACTCTGAGGTGGAGCACTAGGAGCTGTTTGTTTGGAAAGAAGGATTGAACAGTTAAGTTTGTCGCACCCAGGAGCAAGGTTTCTAAAGAGGAAGATGGTTTCTGGGCTGTACAAATGCGATCTTTTTGTGCCCCATCCTTCAATGAGGGCAGCTCCTGACCACAGGGTAAAATGATATGGAAGGAAAGTGTGTCAAACTGCAACCAGGCTCCTGGGTTTTGCTGTAATCTCGCTGTGCAGGACAGGAAAAGTCACATTCATCACTAGACTCTCCAAGCTCAGATACTCCTTACCCAAATGTCACAGTCCTGAACACAGAATTCATCAATGGTCTCAAATCACCTCATCCAGCATCAACAGTTTTGAAAAATAAAGTCTCTAAACAGACCCCAGTCTAAACTTCATTTTCCTCTAGTGTGTAAATAATAACGAGTAACATGAAACTTATTAAAATCAGGACAGCATGTGTTAATATTAACACATTTATAACAAAAATTTATGGTACACATTTATAACAATAATTTACGGTTCGCATTTGAAATAGTCCTCCTAAAAACCGGACGCACAGCTGATGCTTGGGGTGAATGCAGCTATGCACACCTCCTGAACCACTTGCAGCAATAAACTGGAGCTACAGGGCATTTATAATGGGGAAGGAGGACAGAAAGGGAAAGGTGGTGCAACCTTAGCAGGGGCACGGAAGGCACTGGACACCTTGCACACTCATTACGCCTGTGCAGCAACAAAAGGAAAAGCTTTATGAACCTTCTCTTTTTAACACATGTATGAGATGGAAATGCATAATTTAGTCCACTATATCTGTTGCCTTCATTCATCTTTTCACTTTGTCTCACTGATTGATCCAGATATAAAAGCCTTCTAAAAAGCATGGTTTTCATTCCCTCAGCTACAGGGCTTTGATGATTTCTGTGGTGTCTGCTATCTACTCAAGATAGTGATTAGCAAGTGCTTGAATCTGACAGAAGTCACTTGTGACCAGCCCATGAACTCAGCGGGGAGGAGTGCACACTGCAGGGAAGATAAAATAGCGCATTTCCCATTGTGTGTTGGAGGGGATTTTTTGCACATCCCTCTCTCTCTGTCTCTCGTGCCTGGCTCTGAATATTTACTTCTGTGTCACCAAACAATTCACATAATGATCAGCCCAACACAGCCTCCTCTGCTACAGATTGCTGCTCTCAAACAGTACGCACTTCAAACAAAATCAAATAATGAACACATCAGAAGAAAGCTGGCCAGACTGTTACTTCAAAAAGGAAAGATGAAGACAGTCTGGCTCCTACTTGCCTTCTTCCAGGGTCTTTGCAAATTTCACTTCACTATCTGCTCCCTGAAACTCATTAAAAAAAGGGCGGGCCTTGATTTCGTAGTTTACACCTTTCTTCAGCTCGGGAAGGACAACGCTGTTCTTGGTTGGAGTCCTCACTTCAAAGATTAACCACTCTGACTCTCCGTAGGATGCTGGTGTAGGCCGGTACAGAATTTTATATCCTTGGATGTATTGGGATTGCTGGTCCACCTGGCAAGACAGCAGAACACAGAACACATCCATGAACAGACGCGAAGCAGGGAGGATGCCCGTGACACCGTGCCCGGCCCCTGCGCCACCCGCTCGTGTTACTCACAGTAAACATCCCTGCCAAAGCACACAGAGGCTCCTGGCACTACAGCAAATTACGGGCTGGACTTGCAAGTGCATTAATCTGTTTGATGCTCGTAGAGCTGTGCTGGTTCCCCTGGATTTAGGAAGGCATTAAAGGGGGATAACAGAGTTGTATAATACATCTCGGCTCCATGAAACGAACAGTCTTTGCATCCACGGGGTGACACAGCTCGGCACAGGCCAGACTTCTGCCCACCTGAATGGGCACAGCAGCCAGGGGGCCAGGGGGCACACAGGGAAAGGGGGATCTACAGTGCCACAGCTCAGGGTGATGAATACAGAGGTCAAAGAGAGAGACCGCCAACTGCCCTGAGATGTCAAAGCAATGAGCACTGCTTCCTGCCTGCTTCTTTTTGGAGAAAGTGAACTGGAAGGACAGGCAGCTGGCACCTTCACCACAGCTGTGGCTGGGCTCTGTCAGAGCTGGGCAGGAAAGGGTTGCCCCAAGAGGGCTCTGGGGAGGCTCAGAAAACTCGGTATGGTAATGGGGCTGAGACTTGGAAACGCTGATCAAGCTGATGCTTAGTGCTCCTGAGCACTTTTCAGAACAAGGTAATTTTATATCAAATGTCTGGAGGAAAAAATCTTAATGTAAACAAGGATGCATTCAATATGTTTGGCTATAACTGAAACAGAAAGCTATCATATATGTGTGATCTGTCGTGGAGCATTCGCTATCTTTTAACAACCATTTTCAACTTCTGGTGGGTAAGAAAGTCCAATAACAACCACAATAAAAATTTTTGAAGTGCATCAGATTTTCCCTGTTTTCAAAAATCTCGTACAGTGGTATTAAAAAACCCTCTGTGCTTGCAATTTTTACTCCAAAAAGCAACATATTTCATTTTTAATAATCACATAAAGAATCTGTGTGTTAGCTGAAACTGAGGTAATGCTTATTTTCGAAATTGTGGAGAAGCCACAGGCTACCCAAGAGACTGACAAAAAATGCCTTTCTGGAAAAGGCTGTTCTATAAGAAAAGGTCAAGCAAAATCGTGCTAGGAACCTCAAAGATATTTTAATGTTATTAGCTAAAACAGGAGATTGCCTGCTGCAGGTGGCCATGCTGCAGGTGAGAGTGAAATTACTGTGCAACAGTATTATTCTGGTATTAATGGTATTCTTGCAGCACTGAGGAGCCCTGGTCATGGACCAGGACTCCTCTGGGCTACAGCTCTTCTGCAAAGTCAAAAATCCTTTTGTTCCTGTTCAAAATACTCTGCCATGACATGGCAGGGGCTGCAGCCTTTGCTTTTCCACACTATCCCCGCCAGTATATTGACATGTTCAGGTGGAAGTCCTGAAAAGACCTCAAAGCTCACTCCCTAAGGTTTTATTCCTGTACCTGGTATAATCATATCCCCAATTTTTTTCTTCATTCTGCATTTAATTTTAAAACAGCTCTTCTTTGAATTACATTTTCTTACCTCCTTGTCCACTATTTGCAGTTTCCCACACTGCTCTGTTTTTATTTCTAGTTCTAGATTGCCAAAAGTCTCTCATGGTGAGCCATTTTTAATCCTTTCTCATGCTGACGCCTCCGCCTTGTAAGTCTACCTGAGCCTTTTTTCTGTATGTTCCCAACCTCCTTGCTCCAGGACTCCTGGAGTGTTGTTTCCTCACTCCCTCATTTCCTCTGCAATATCCTCCATGTGGCCAAGTTCCCACTGCCCCCCACCACACGTCAGTGTGACACTGCCCTTTCCATCTCCTCTCTCTGTACCATCTGCACTCCCAGGACCGTTGGGAAGCACGGGTTCAGACGAGGCTCTGTGGATTGGGGTGTGTTTGTAGGATGGAGGTAACACTTTCAAACGGAATTATGGCAGTGCTTCTCTCCACTGGTGACTGACAGACAGGGAAGTGCCCGTGCTATCTCATTAGGAGACTGACAGACTCCTGAAATCAGTGCAAAGGCTTCAAATGACATGACTCAGGAGGCCTTTGATCAGTCCTTCAGCTTCCAGAGAAGAAACAGAACTCTCTATGGGGACACAGATGGGGAAAACGGGACAAAATTTAATGAAGTAGGAAAGCAAAGCCCAAGTCTCTTCACTCCAGGGAGAAAGGATCTGCAAGCATACAAACTACACAGCTTCCTAAAGTGTGACTCCACTGCAGTCCAAGTAGGACAATTCAGCAGTACCTGTAACCACCACCATAATACAGATTTCTACTCACAGTCCAATGAACTTCAATTGAGGAGGAAGAAAGGATAGTAGGGTTGTGCAGATGTAGTACCACGTCACCCAGTTCTCTCTGGACCTGCTTGTGATCCACACCTTGGCTTGTTGGTGGAACATCTGTAATAATTTAAGATTCCATTCTCACAAGTACATATTAATAATAAGTTAAAATAAGTGCATGTAAATACAAATTAATATATCAGATAGTATACGATGCTATCACCCACAAAGTTTACTCTAGGTACTTCCCAGTTATGTAAGAAAAAACATCAATTATCTTCCTGAGCAAATCACCAGTGCTGAGGTAGTACCAAATCAATACACTGCACTTCCTCAGAGAGAAACACGACGGAAATGTTGCAGAAAAAGAAACTCCACACTAAAGAAGGCTTTGGTAAATGGCTTAAAGTAGCATTTCTTTGTTCTTTCCTGTTGGGAAGAAAAAATGTTCTGCAAATTCCAAGAGATCAGGAAACCTGTAAAGAACGGCAGAAACAGAAGCTGGATCTTCAGATAAATTCCTGGCAAACTTGCTGTTTTTAACTACAAAATCACGTAATGACCAAAGAAAAAGAAAAATTAGTCACATGGCTGCAGGTTCTCTGATGGCAAGTGGTTTCTGTAAACAGCAGGCAGAACCTGGGTGAGTCCTGCCTGCATTGTTTGATACTTGGTCCATCTTACAGCTAGAAGAGTTATTCGTATGAATGAAGGGACAAATTCCTCTTAAAATATGCAATGGTACAATGGAAACATCTCTCTTGCATGCTGAGCCCTTGAAAAGCATATTTAACTGAAATGGACGACTGTCAGATGTATAAAATTTATAGAGCAGCACTAACAGGGTATCTAAAATAGACAGACACTCTGGACAGCAGAGTAACAAAGCTTCTGTATTGATTTCACACCTCTCTCCTTGATCACTTCATTTTAAACAAATACCACGCTGAGTATCATTAAAAATCACAGGCTCGGAAATTATTGCAAAAAGTACTTGAAATTTTTACTTTCCTTTTTTAAAATTAACTTAATTCCAGATATAGAGTAACGCATTATATAAACTTTGCTCCAGCCTGACTACTTCCCTGCTTGACCTCCTCTAGTGAGAAAGCAGCATCAGGAAATCTTCAAGGGTTCTGTTCTCTGAAGACTGGAATTTCCTGGCAATTTCCATGGCTGTCTGCTTTCAAGAAGTGCTAGAGTATACCAAATTTCTGTATATATTTATGTACAGTTACTGTAATAAGTCACTGCAGGTGTGTAGACTATCCTGAAAGATGAGGTTTGGACAGCACAGTTGATGCATTTACTAAGTGTCATCTACATCAGTGAGTGCAACAGTTGTAAAACACGCTTTTTGCATGGTAGTCATAGTCTCCATTTACCAGCTTTCAATACTGACTAAATATTAAATTAAATTAAATATTAAAAAAACCAAGGTTGCATGAGGATAAGTCATGAGGCCTACTTTCCTTCCAGAAATACAGTTCCCATTCATACAAAGCCTATGTCACTTTGAACTTTAGTCATACGGTTTCCTCAACATATTTACAAGAAGCTGGTATTTCTTCAAAGTTAAAGAAGCAAGCTGAGGTTAGCATGCAGTCTGAGAGTGACAAATCTGGATTCTTAGCAAGCAACACTGATAACAATGAAACAACAAAGCAAAAAAACTCTCCGATGAGTCATTGCTATTTCCACATTTAGTATGTTCTGCCAAACAGCCCATTTATCAGAGTATTTCCCTCCTCCCAAAGTTTGAAAGCATTAAAGATAGAAGCTTCTGTTTGGAGTGTTGCCTAAACATCACCCTGCTTAGAATGTAAAAGGAAAGTCAGTGGAATAATTAGTTCTATCTTCACTAGTCCTAAAAGATGAGTCATCAACAATGTGAATCCAACCATTCACAGGGTCAGCCATTTGCACATCTGTGCTATACAATGATGTGTGTGTTTCCATGTTTCAGCTCCAAGCTTCCAAGGCAGGGACTGTCAAGTTGATGACACCCAAACATGTGGTTGGTAATGGTGGTAAAGTGCAAAGCTGAAGGTAGGTTAGGTTCCCAAACTGGACATGCATTATAGCTAGGCTATACCACCCTCTGGACAAAACTCAACTTGGAAATTTTTAAACTTTTTTAGCTAGACCACAACTTAAACAAAACTGAAATGGTATTGGAAGAAGAGTAGAATCTCTTAAAAAACCTGGCACTTGATTATATTTCTTACTATTGAAGAAGATTTTGTGTATTGGTTGTTATTTTCACTGAGGTTCCGTGTGGTTCCTCCGGTTTTCAGTTCTACTGGGTGCCCAGAGAACAGCAAAGCTTTTCCATGTTACTATAAACCATTCAGTTGAGTGAAAAGAACATTTGCTGTTTCTCAGAATCATGTCAGTGATCAGTTAATTTGGGACAGGCACAGTACCTCATCTTGTCCTCAGGAATGAAACTGCACTACACCACATGAAGAACAGACTCGTGTAGAACACTGCAGCCTGCCCACATAATAACATGTGTTGATCTTTTTCCAGGAATCAGGAATCAGCAAAAGGTTACTAAATCTTTCCTTGGTAACAGACTTAGGAAGCAGTGCAATCCCTCTCTTCCATGTGTCCCTGACTCTGCTGTCTACATTTATCCACTGAAATTGTCAGCCATCAGGAGAAATGCATAATACCAAAAGACAGCAATGTGAAACTGGTCACTCCCCAGGGGAGATCAGAGAGACTTGCTTTCAGACCAATGACAGAAAAAAATGAGAAGTGACCAAAGGAAAATGCTTTGTTTCCTCTACAGAACTTCCTTTCAAAAACAAACATGTACTTACTTATGCAAACAAAGAAACAAACACACAACACGGACACTCTTAATAAGCCAATGGGTCAGTTTCTCCAGTCATCAGGAAGAGCAGAAAAGGAAACAAACAAAAAAAAGTATGAACTCTATCACTTTTCCTTTGAAAAAAAGGTATTTCTAGCTTTCCCCTTCTTAAGAAGGTAAGTATTTCGACTGGCAAAAAGCAGGCTTCAAAGTCATAATGTATTATTCCCTGTACATCATCCAAAGCGTCATTTATTTACTACAGTGAACACAGCTATTTTTTAATTTCACATTACGGCTGGATTCAGTCCATAGCTGGACTTCAGTCACAGCTGGAGTCTGTGGATGACTCCTTCATCCACTTCTACCCAGCCTTTTCTTCCACTTGGCTATCTGTAAGCATCGTCTCTCTTCCCTACTATTTTACTTCCAACAGTTGTATTATTGAAATACTTTTAATATACTGCCAAAACCTCTTATTTGCTGGCCCATGATGCCAAATTCCTTCAAATTTTAAACTTTTCCTTTCCTAATGCAGCAGAAATCAACTGATTTTTCTCCCTCTGTCTCAGTCTTAAGCCTCATTTGATTCACTGGACATAGTAATAATGTTTCCATGGAATTTGAGTATTTGTGTGGTAACTCAGAAAAACAGAGATTACTGTTGTTGCTAACAGGAGCTGCTATTCTGCAAGATGTAACTATCTTTGGACAAGATATACTAGGGTTCCCTTAGGCAATGCAACATGCTGTCAGAGTCTGTGTTATGGAGAAATGCAAGTTTAAACACACTATTTTACCATAGAATACATTATTGCCAGGATAGGTAGACAGGCAAAAGCTACCAAAATTCCTGCATCTGCTATCCCTTAGTCCACTTGTGACAGCTGCTGTGGACACCCAAAATGTTCAGAATCAAAAGCTTACCTTGAGTTTTCACTGGATCAGATATTTGGCTTGGGTCGCTCAGTCCATACGCATTAGCTGCTCTCACAAGGAACAGGTAAATCGCATTTGGTTTTAGCCCTTTAACTGCAAAACTCTCCATTTTCACATTTTCAGCTACAGTTTGCCAGCTGCTCCCAGATGCATGGCTAAGGACAAATCACACACACCAGCAGGTTAGCACGTGCTTGTTTAATAACATATTAAACACAAAGGTACAGACAGCAAGATCACGAGACTCGTGTACCTGAAGGCCTCAATTATGTAAGAGGTTGGCGTTGCACCTGAATTCAAATTAGGTTGCCATGACAATGTAACTGTATTTCTGCTGACATCTGTCACCTCGGGTTTTGACGGAGCACTGGGAATCAAGTTTGGGTCAGTGGGTCTCGGTGGCTGCACTGGGACTCCAAACTCTAACAAAGGAGAGAGAAATGCTGAGTATGGACAGGAAGCAGCTGTAAGCCAAAGAGCTGTTCACATCTGCACTGGCAATTTATGACAGAGCCAGATGACTTCTGCATTTCAATTGCTGATTTTCCTTTATGTATTCTCTCCTTGCAGAGAAACCCTAATTGATTTACCTTGGACCTCAATGTATGCACTCCATGTAGCTTCGCCACTCGGGGTTGAGGCGATGCAGGTGTAGCGACCGGTGTCGCCCAGCTGAGCAGGGAGAGAGAAGAATAAATATTTGAAACAATCAGGCACTCAGTGGGCTAGAAAAGTAATTACAGCTCTCTGTGTACCCCCATGAATATGGATGAACGTATTAGAGGCTGCAAAAACTTCGAACTACAAACTTCTTCCATTAGAAGTTATGATTTCGTGTGCTGCGGAAGGAAGATGGGTATTTATTTCTGAGCAGTCACAACAGAATTGGAAAAGCTGCACGTTCTAATTTAGTGTTGACTATTCTGTAATGAACAAAGTGAAAGCAAATTTTGTAGCATTTACTCCTTACTCTGCACAGGTCTTAAAAAATAAATTGAGAAGGAACTCAGATGACAAGACCCCATGCAACTGTCAACCCTCTACATCAGTAATGCCTGGGGATTTATGAGAACTGAGCACTGGAGAACATGTCATCCTTAAATCAAAGCTTAAATATTCCACAGGGTACACATGGGGTTCCCTGTGTTAGTATAAATTTCAATCTACAGCAGATCCAAAAAGGAATATCCATATGCTATTCTCATCCAGTCCTGAATGTTGGATTATTTGTCCATATGTGACTTAATCACATTTCAAAAGAGTTTCCTTTTTTCTCCCCAAAAAGAAATGCAATCCTCCTAAGGTCCCAGCCTCACCGGATGAGCTGGACAGAAGTGATCAAAAATCAGAGGTTCAAGCCCTAAGCCAGTCTAACTTGTAATTGGCAACAGGGCAACCCTGGGGAATATGGTAAAGTGATGTATTCAGCCTAATTTCAAAAAATTACTATATTTCAAAGCACAGAAAAGATGGCGGAGAATAACTAGTATGACAAAATTTAACATTTTAAAACATTTTACAGTGTGCAAGGCATGACCAGCAGCAGTACTGAGCAGGTACTAGAACTCCCTGAGGAGTATCTGACAGGTGATTAACCATTTTAAACTACAGTACACTGAGGAGTGAATATGTTTAAACACTAAAAAGTCTTTTAAAAAAGCTATGTACATAGCTCTATTACTGCTCTATGCTGAACAAAGGTTTTCTTTATAAACATTTAAATTAACTAGATAATGTTAATCTATTAGTGCTAAAGCCCAAATAATTTAATGATTTGTCTTACTGAAACACAAGTTTGCTTTCCCTTTCATGTTTCAAGTACCAAATAATTCCCTTAATTAATACCTTTTAAAAAGCATTTTTCCTTATGAAACCTGAAATAATGTGCCTTAGGCAGGCGTTAAGCGTAAAGAATGAACTATCTGAAAACACAAAGTATCAAATATTTTCATACATTTATGTAACGTTTCATTAATTCTAAATGTAGAATTTACCACATCTAAAATGCCTGGAGTTGAAAAAAAAAACAAAACCAAAGTGAAACGAACAACAAGGAAACCCACTGGCCAGTTCAAGCTACCTTGGCATATCGGATCTGCAGTGCTCCCGTCTCCAATTGCTTGATGCGGGAGTCCTGGGTGGAAACGAGGATTCCATCCTTTTTCCAGAGGATAGTGGGCATTAAAGTGCCAGTGGCCACACAGTTCAGCACCAAAGTACCATCTACAGCTACGGTCTGATTCACAGGACCCTGTCGAATGACAGGGGGAGGCCGGTCTGCAATCACTGCCAGGAGAAACAACAGGAAAGAGATTTCTGCAACTGGAAGCAATTTTCTAATCATCTAAGCAACAGCAGTTGCTCGAGGCTTTGAAACAAACTAAAGATAATTAAACAAGTAATTAAAGTTGGAGGCATGCATTATTCAGGGCAGGGTGCATTATAATGATGCACAACTATGGAAGTTTAAGATGATTCCCAATACAGTATCTTCAGAACGTGAAGAGTATTGCACGTTTCACAGCGGTATCCGCAAGGCACTCTCTAATTCCAACATCCTTATAAAGCAATAATGGAAAAAGAAAAGACTTCCCAAATTCTTTCATCTTCTACCACGTGGCAGGCCTGCATAACCAGAACTCATCCTTCCAGCATTTGAAGACAGAGAAAAAGGACGTGGGCTGTCAGGGGATAACCTGACAAGTACGTACTGTGTAAAAAAAACCTTCATCGCATTCTGTCAACTCATTGCGGTGCCGTTTCCTAATTGGGAGATGCCCAGCAGTAGGGTAAAGTAAACACAAAACTAATGGATAGAACTACCATACTAAAGAAATTTCCACTCAGAAATATTTTTCCAGTGGTTTCTGACTTTTAGTTCTGTGATGACTTAATCTGTCAATATGACTTCAAAGCCGCAAAGAAAATCCCACGGTGTGTTTACATCAATTTTAATGCACCTTTCATGGGTTATTTAATAACTGCACAGAGGAAGGTATAAAGCAGTCTCAGTATTCACAGAAAAGAGTGATTGTGTACACGAGGTTTTTTTTCCCATTATCCAATGGATAATCAAAAAAAAAAGAGGTAGAAGTTATCATATTATGCTTCAGTGATCTGCTCTACCTGTACCATCCAAGATGACATGGACTGATGATCCGAAAATAGCCATAACTTTAAATGACATAAATCTGTACAGCAGTGTCACGGGGCTCACGTAACTTGAAAACTGGTTTGGTAGCTGAAGTACAAACCTGGAGTTCTGATAATTTGTGAACATCAGATATTTCTAAATTACTTTTCATAACAACAGACAGGGTGTTAGTACTGCTTTTTTTGGCTAAATCCCAACCCCCATAATTTCATTTGCATGTTCAAATGACACTCTGTTTTCAACTGCTTAATTTATCCTTTAGTTCTTGTCCCAACCTGTTGCATTGCACTGTGAGGCCACTAGTATCTTTCTCTGCAGAGACAGTCAAAAATAAGCCCACTTAAAATCTGTATTTGACTTTGACAGGTTTGTAAATAGTTTTGCAGTTGCCAATGCTGAGTATGACCCATGTGTGCTCCACAGGACAAATCTAATGCCACTGAAATTCACAGTTAATTTAAGTGCCACTGAAGTTGATGGCAACTTCTATTATCTTTGAGAATACCTGGGTATCATTCAGCATATCCTGCCTTCCTTTTCATGAAAGTACCAAAAAAATTATTGCCCCAAGACACTATAGTAAACAACTACCCATCAGATATCTATATATCATATATATCAGATATCCATATACCTTAAAATCATATCTAGCTATATATATATATATATATATTTACCTATCATATATATCAGATATCCATATATCCAGACATATATCCAGAGCATAGAGTAAAGAAAATATATTTAAACTGTTTTTTCCCCAAGTTCAGATGACATAGGTCACTAGCAGAAAAACTCTTTAATTCCCTTAAATTTCTATTTTAAATTTATCTCTCACCTTGCCACAGCCTTCTCCCCAGTGAAAAAACTGGATTAAGGAGGATCACAAAATGTGGCTTATCATTGTGAGAAACCACAAAGGATGTAGTCCTATTCCTCCAATCTTAGTCCAGGGGGTGTAAACAAAAAATTTTATTCTCCAGGTTCACTGCATGTTTCTGGTATTGCATTATTTCTATGTTTTCTATAGTGCAAAGGGCTATTTTACAGAAACTATTCTCAGACAACAGCTTCCCTCCCCCTAAAATCTCCGCACTTATCCTCTTTCTCCATAAGTGCTAAGATTAATATTTTCCCTGAGCATCTTTGCTGTTAAAAATATGAAGTATTTCTGATAATGAGAGACTGGCCTCACATTAGCACGTATAACCGCTTGTACTCATGCTCCCTGTAGCTTTTTCATCCTAATTTTTTTCCCAACTACTCCTAAAAATAGATGTACGATCATTTTAATTTGTCTGTTACCCTGCTGATCTCCATATAGGTTGAGGTTTTTTCATTGCTATAATGGAATATTAAAAAACAGGGGGAAAACCAGGGGAGACGCTAAGCAAATGGACACACAATAACAGGGATAAAGAGCGAGTCAGCAAGTAATCTGAAAGCAAACTCAGTGTAGTGGGGGAAGGTAAAAAAGAGTCTGATTAACATTAACAGATTTGACAAAAATCCATAAACTGAATACACTTACCAAAAACAAAATGGAAATAGAGTGTAACACAATATCCAGAATTTTAAACCCCCGACAGAGACGGCCAAAACAGGATTTTTATGTTCAAAGACACATGCAATCCACATTTATGCAAAGCAGATTTCAAAGAAGTGTCACATCGCTCCACTGCTGCCTTCAAACCAAAACAAAAAAACTTGGGAACGATAAACTGAATCCATGATTACCGTCTGTAACTTCCAAGTAGGCTTTTGTTATGATACTTCCTGCGACGTTTAAGGTCTGGCAGATGTAGTACCCAACATCGGACCTCTGGACGTTGGTGATCGTGAGGTCTCCTGTCTGGGAGACTGAAAATCGGCTGGATGACTGAGGGGGCTGGTATGAGAAAAGGAGATTCTACAGGATGCACAGGAAAGAAGACGGAGGGGAAAGAAAGGTTTAAACAAATTCAAACATCAGTAATCTTAACTCAAATACATCTAAACAAATTAATCTTTTTACATTACACAGAAAACATTCTGCTCTTCCTGTCTTAAGCACGACTGTACCACAACGTGAACAGCTTCTACAGGATCTTTTGTGATAAAACAGATGCAGATACGCACATATAATTGTGAGAGATTTGGGGGAATGTTCTAACATTCTCTATGGTTGATGTCAGACGTTGCACAAAGCTTAACAGACGCTAGTGAAGATGTGATATGTACAGATACCACAATGGTGCAAGCAGCTGTGGTGAACCTCAGTAATTTGCTTTAATGTTCTTTTTCAGAACTTGCTCCAGGGCATCCGATTTCTTTCATTTAAATGCAGATGTTGGTTTACTTATCTGTATTTTAACATTTGCCTTCCTAAGAATGGAAAAGTTTTTTTTTTTTTTTTTTTTTTTTTTTTTTTTTTTTTTTTTTTTTTTTTTTTTTTTTTTTTTTTTTTTTTTTTTTTTTTTTTTTTTTTTTTTTTTTTTTTTTTTTTTTTTTTTTTTTTTTTTTTTTTTTTTT